>NC_046155.1:195898686-196198686 GCF_011064425.1 Rattus rattus | reverse complement strand
AATTAATCCAATATCTCAAGGGTGATATCTCAAGTCCTATGGTAAAAAGCAAACTTCTTAGTAAGTGATGTAGCCATAATGTGATAATCAAATTGAAAAATTATAAATGTTGCGTGTGCCCATTTTAACAGAGTAGCTTCCAAAGTATCAAGATTATTCTATAAACTTCATACTATAGTACTGAAAGCTAACATAGGTAATTTCTTCTATCATTTCTATTATTCTTGGAGAATATGCTCCCAAAATATCTGTGTGTTAACACATTGTCACCAAGGTGGTATAATTGGGAGGTGGCGGAATTTTTAGTAGGTAGAACCTTATGGAGCACAGTTAAGTAATTCTCCATGTACCCTTTCAAGAATTAGGTGTTTCTCTCTCTCTCTCTCTCTCTCTCTCTCTCTCTCTCTCTCTCTCTCTCTCTCTCTCTCTCTCTTTCTCGCTCTCTCTCTGTCTCTCTGTCTCTCTCTCCTCCCCTCCGTCCCTCCTTCCCTCCCCCTCCTTCCCTCCCTCTCCCTCTCTTTTTCTCTCTCTCCTTGGTTGTGAATATATTAGCTTCTTTTCCTGTTGCTATGTTAAGATACCCAAACAAAAGCAACTTTCGCTGGATGGTGGCGCATGCCTTTAATACCAGCACTTGAGAGGCAAAGGCAAACTGATCTTTAAGTCTGAGACCAGCCTGGTCTACAGAACTATCTCCAGGATAGCCATGGCTACATAGAAAAACCCTGTCTCAAACAAACAAACAAACTAACCAACAAACAAGCAAGCAACTTTAGGGAGAGTTTCTTTTGCTTACAGACATGGGCACAGACCATCATGGTGGAGAAATCTGGGTAACAGAAGCAAGAGGCAGTTGGTCACATTACACCTGCCATCATGAAACAGAAAATGGTGATTGCTGGATCTCGCTTAAGTTTTCCTTGTATGCAGTACAAGATCTGAGACAGAGAATGGTGCCATATATGTTCAGGGTAGGTGTTCTCCTCTCAGTTAAATCAAGATAACGCCCAACAAATATGCCCACATATTTTTAAAATATAAAAGAGTTCATAAAATTAAAAAAGACATTTCTATTTTTATTGTGGCAGAATGTTGACCAGAGAAAGTTGAGCAAGAAATTAAAGGCCAATCAATCTTAGCCCTAAGGAAAGCAAAGCAACTTCAACAGAAACAAAAGCAATTAAAAGTTCACCAAAATATCATTTCTTACTTAATGAGAAAACTCTCTGAAAGGCTGAAACCATCCTGACAAATTAAAGAAATGTCCCATTCAGATACATCTCTTATGGAGTTACAAAATATGCAGTACGCAAGGAGCACAATTTGATAATATGATCAAATCACACACACACACACACACACACACACACACACACACACACACACACGCACACACACGACATAAAAGAAAACATGATGGAAAGAGTATGCTGTGTTTAAACTAAGACTGAAAGGGACATTATACACACCTGTTTGGGTCTTTTAAAATATAGAGAACAAAAACTCACTTTCAAAAACAATTACATTTAACTAAGAGTGCAAGAGGAAATGGGTAGAGAGGCTCTGACCACCTGTTTAGGTTGCCCTTGACTGTGGCTGTACTTGATTCTGACGGAAACTTAAACCGTTGGTGCAATGTAATCATATAACTTTTAAAACTACACTTGAAGAATTTCCACTGAAATGTTTTTAAATCCAAGAGTTCTACTCCAATAGTCTAGCGTTGAATTGTTCCCTGAAGCTGGCGCTACATAGCAGGAACTTGAGAATGTGTGAAGTCGCAGTACCTGAGGACTGTTTTCACTACGCCAGGTGTTTTAGCACGCAGCAGAGAGGCTGAGTCTGAAGTGGAAATCAGTTACCAGCCAAACAAGCCAAAAATCAAGGTATTTAGAAGCACAAAATGCCATCAGTTAACATCATGTTCAGAAATAAAAATATTTACTCCTTCAATGACCCTGATTTCCTTTACACAATCAAGGACAAATATACCTTATACAAATGTCACTTAATTCATTTTCCTACTCAGCTGTCAATCTAGTTTTGACACAGCATTGACTTATTTCCCTGGCTGGTACTTCACACTTCTTTCTGTCTTAGAGTGACGATTGCTGTAACAGAACACCATGACCAATGGCAGCACTTAATAATGAACGGAGCTGGCTTACAGTTTCAGAGGGGGAAGCATGGCAGCACACACACAGACATGGTACTGGAGAAGGAGCCAAGAGTTATACCTCTGGATCATCAGAAAGCGAGAAGAAAGAATTACTCGGAGCCTGGCTTGAGCATTAGACACCTCAAAGCCCACCCCCCAGTGACAAACTTCCTCCAAGAAGGCCATACCTACTCCAAGAAGGCCACACCTTATAGGAGATATATGTGTGTGTGTGTGTGTGTATACATATGTATGTATGTATGTATGTATGTATGTATGTATGTATGTATGTATGTACCTCCCATTTTCCCTACAAGGGAAGCCACAATAAAGCAGGGCATTTTTTTTTCTTGTTTACTATTTTCATCAAGTTCCTGGCACTAATATCTAGCCATGTGGTTGATGCCAAATAAGCATCTTTTAATTAAATGAAAATATGAAGTGTACCTGTTTCATATAGCCAAAACTTTTCCCAGAGAAGTATTATATTCACAGTACACTGGGTCAAGTCTATAACTCCAGTGCTCAAGACAAATAACATCTGGTAAGACTTTTGATGATAGTGAGTCTAGGGTGGTGATGCCTAGATGGTGGCTGACAGTGGCTAAAGTAGCATTCTATGAAGTCTTGTTCTATCTCCTCATAGCTCCTAGTTATCCATCTGTATAGACAAGTAGTCCAGTCACATTACTCAACATAGAGTGTGCATACAGCGTCTGGTACACAGTTAGTGCCATTTCTATTTGTAAATTGACAGGAAATATTAAGACGTCTGAAGGAGTCATGGGCACTCCCCACATCTGTCTTATCCACACACATATTCTGCTGCAGTCCACACAGGTGACATGTTGAATTAGTCACATTACTTATAATTCAACTGTTATATTAGAAATATAGTAATGAAATAGTGTATCCTAAGGAAAGCCTACTAAAGCAGCCATGTAAATGAAGAGGGTGCGTTACTGCAGAATTGATGCCTCTCATCTTCTACCCCCGTGCACGGTGAAAGGCACCAAGTCGTCTAGTGTACAGCATAAGGAACTTGCCTCTGGCATTCCATCAGACCAGAGAGCCATTGGTTCTTCTGATTTTTGCTTTGACATACCAGTACTGATACGCAAGTGGCCCACCCCCAGGAAGAAAGGATCCCCTATCAAAAATCTTTTCTTTTCTACTGTCCCCTGATTCTTTCTTCTCTGTCTTTTCTGAATAAAGATGTCAAATCCAAACGTCAATCTACTTCTGGTAAATAATAATAATAGCGCGGTAAATACACGTGGCCTTGCCCAGCAGAGAGGCTTCAGCAGAATGTCCTTTTCTCAACCAAACTGTAGGTTCAGGAATGAAGGCCCAGCTGATTAAACTGCTGTGTGTTTATAGATGCAGGATACATTTCTCTTCCCATTTCTGTATTTCTGGAAAGACAAGGCTTACTCTACACACATGTGAGCAGGTTGCACACATACCCCGACGTTGATTAGTCTTTCTCATCACATTTCTCTCTTACAATATTTCTTCACTCACCCTGACTTCCTCACTATCTTCTATGCTCTGGTTTATAGATTCTCTCTTATGCAGAGATCTCTGGGGCTTTTCTGAACTCAAATATCTATTTATGCATTTAGAAGTGACTTTAAAGCCCTTTAGTGATCCATGCCTGTAATCACAGAATTAAGGAGGTTAGTGGAAGGAGGATTCTAATGGGAGTGTAAGGACAGCCTGGGCTATGTGATAAATCTTTTCTAAAATATAGGAAGGAAGGAAGGAAGGAAGGAAGGAAGGAAGGAAGGAAGGAAAGGAGGGAGGGAGGGAGGGAGGGAGGGAGGAAGGAAGGAAAGAGAAGGAGAAAGAAAGAGATGGAGAAGAAAAAATGAAATAGAGAAAGGAAGAACAAACACTGATTTGCCCTTAAAACATTTAACTGCACATAAGAAAGTTTTTCTAGTGTATTGTATGTTATTGTCACAACAAATTAAATGTTTCTTTTTATATAAGATAAGCTAAGTATTCTAATATACAATGCCTAGATGACAGTAGTCTATCAAGTCGATCACTTTGTACGATTATGTATTCTTGTAAATACTACCTCAAAAGCTAATCTTTAAATTGCCTTTAAAACTATGTGCCAATTATAAATATATGTATCCCTATGAATTAAAGCTGCATATCTTGTTTAAACTTCAAGATAAAAGTCATCTGAGCATGATACAGAAAATGGGCTTGAATGAGTTCCTTATAATTTCAGAAAACCAACTCTCTAATGTCTAAGAAATGAAGATTTAACCAGCTGTAGCTCGATTAACGTAATAACGGCTACTATTGCCACAGTAGTGGTGGGTAGGCGTATCTCCACATGAGAGCGTCCAAAAACGCTGTGGGGTATTCCCAGTATTGCTGTACTCCATACAGGAAAAGTTTGACACATTGCATTCAGAGCATGCTTGATACTTCCTATGTGCCCCTCTCTGTATGAATTCCCATCCAAGAAAAAGACCTCTTAACATATTTGCAAAAATTGTAAAGCTTGATCTTAAGGTACTTAAATTGACTAAGAAAAAAAAGAAAATACAAGGTGTCTGGAGACACAAGGGTTTTAGAACATTTTTGTTAAGCTCAGAAAAAATGTAAAAGTTTCTAAAAGGACACATGTCTTGTATTTCCAAGAATTTAAATTGTGGACCTTAAAGTAATCTAGAATGAACTTGGTCAGATTCCTTCAATCCAAAGTCTTAGAATTTGCCTAGAAATAGAACAGTGTGTAACCACATGCTTTTAACAAAGCGAACACATAATATTAGTCAAATATATGTCTGTTTTTACTAATAAATTCATTTTAACAAAGCAAACAAACAAAAGTATTTTACAGATAGTCTACTCCCAGGATTTATAAAATATAGATATTTGGGTGAGAAAAGTTCCATTCATGTGGTATCTTCACTGAAAAAGAGACCTTTTACAAAGCTAAGAATGAACCAGAGTGAAAAAATAGCATTAAAATATACTGCTTTTATTGTTCCTGGAAGAATGGGTCCTAGACAGACAGTAAGGCCAAGTTTTATAGGAATCGTTCTCTACTTGCAAACAGATACCGATGAAGCTAAAATATATGACTCTCAATAAGGACCAGGTATCTAAGCCACTGAGAAACTGTTTATTAATTCTAGAATTATAAAGTTCGTTTGATTTTTGTATCACAAGCAATAAGAAAAAGCAATAAAAGAATTCTATTGTAATTTAATCCTATCAAATGTTCTAAGAAGGAATTTAAATCATACTCTGAGTATATTAATATTAACACAAAGTATGAACAGTCAGTCAATTTCCAGTTATACTGTAAAGGGGAAGATGGCACGAAAGCCATCTCCTCCTCTTGTCTCTACAAGGCATGAGATCACCCATTGAGACTGCGTGCCTTCCTGTGGCAGTTGCAGAAATGACTGGAAATTTGCTACCTATCCATGCCTGCTTGCACTGTCAGCAGAACTGGCATACAATAGTCTATAGCAGACTTGTAAATATTTACTATGTGACAGCAAAGAAAATGAGCAAAACACGGGAACAAGGGACCACAGCAAATGTTAGCTGTTTTCTGTGTGTTAGCTCCTTTCAGTTCATGTATGACAACAACTAGTTGTTCAGCATTTGTCCTGGTTGATTTTTGGTTTGTTTGTCAACTAGACACAAGGAACTCTCAACTAATAAAATGCCTCCATAAAAATTGGCCTGTAGACAAGTCTGTGAGGCATTTTTGGCTGAAGATTGATGTGGATGGGGTCCAGACCTATGTGGGCAATGCCATCCCTTAGCAGGTAGTCCTGTGTTATGTAAAGCAAGCAGGCTGAAGCAAGCCACAAGGAGCAAGACAGTGAGCAACATTCTCCTACAGTCTCTATTTCAGTTCCAGCCTCTAGGTTTCTGAGTTGAGCTCCTGCCCTGACTTCCCTCAGTGATGCAGCATATGACCTGACAATTGTAAGATGAAGTAACCCCCATCCCTGCCCCGAAGTTAATTACAGCGATAGAAACCTAACTAAGTCAGAACTCAAGAATAAAGCGTAAACAATGAGGACTAGAAGTGCAGCTCTGGGGATGGTCCTAAAGGTGTCAGGATGTCAGCTCTGCCCCACAAGTTATAGAGAAGCCAAATGAGCGAGATCAGCAGTGACACAGTCACCTGTGTGTTTCCCAAGTCTCATTTGAGTAACAGTATCTAGGCTGAATGAGTGGCCTGGAGATATCCCAGTGCAGTACTCACCACATAATTACAAAGGAGTCATAAAAGGTTGAACTAGAAAAATGATGCCAGCAAGAGTACACTTATGAGATTTAAGTGATTAAAGTGAAAGGGGAATGGGAATGACCTATGGCATTACTTAGTAAATATTTACAGCATGCTTAAGTGTGGTAGCACTTTTTGGTAAGTTGTTTATTAATCCAAACCTACTTAATACGAATGTAAAATGTCTATGGGGTAGGCACAATTAGGAAGTAAATTTTATGAATGTTTAAAACAACAGATTATCAGCAATGTGTCTAAGTTGGCCACCGCCATGCTATTTATCCTTAGTTAAAACATAATTTTACCATAAACAGAAACTCGGGTGTTATGCCATTAGCTACTGCAAGGTACTAAGGATGGAAGGAAGACACAGAGGTATGGTGCCAATGAGAGAACTGTGCTGGGCTAGGAAGATGAGAATGATTGACACATTGAACCTCCAGGGAACACATTCAGCAAACATAAGACTGGGAGTCATGATCCCTTTGGGGATTGCATATCAGTTACCCTGCATATCAGACATTTACATTACAACTCATAAAAGCAGCAAAATTGCACTTATAATGTAGTAATGAAAACCATTTGTGGTTGGAAGTCACCATAACATGAGGAGTTGTATTTAAAGGGCCACAGCATTAGGAAGGTGAGAACCACTGCTCTAGGTTAGGGGTCAGAGCTGGAGATCTAAATTGGGTTCATTACCACGTTCGCAAAAATATAGATGAGCATGACTTGGGATCGCTACGAAGGGCATATTGAGAAGATGCTTGGAAAGGATGCTAAAAATCTCTCATGTGAGATGCAAGCAAAGGAAAAAAGATAACCCTGGGGTAAACAAAAGCAGAATTGGAAAATTGAAAGTGTAATAAATGAAGGGGAAGAAGGAGAAGAAAACAGAGAAAGCAAAGAGAGAAAGATTGAAATGCCAATAACTTTAGCCCAATTAAAGTCCCCAATAGCCTCTGAAATAAAAGGTCTTGGTATTAAAGAATGGAAGGATAAGTAGGGTTGTGAGAAAACGGAGACACAGAGGCAAGACTTGGCTTAGAAACAGACACCTAAATAAATAGGCAGTTTTCAAAAGCCGGGCAGCCAACCTCACTGGCTGCAAGGCAAAGTTACAAGTTCTGTGCATGGCTGCTTGCTTGATGCTTTGAAAGCAGGGTTACATGCTAGAAGAAATGCTGCTGACCCTGCTGTTTTTCTTGTGACTTGTGGAATATGAAAGTTCTGGGAGAGGAGAGAGGGAGGAAGAACAGACAGAAGGAGAGCCCTGAGAAACAGAGGCATAAGAACGAGGGTTAATAAGATTTCAGTAGAAGTGGAAGGAAGTCATCAAAGGTTCTAGGGCACAGTAGTGGGTGCTCAGAGAGAGACCTGGGGGGCCCCTGGGAGCATCTGTGCATCTGTGCTCAGTGGATTAGCAGGAAACCAAAACAAAAAAACCAGAGCCTAAGTTCATAAGCACCAAGGTGTGGTCTACGGATCCCTGAGGTCTCTAAGAGTCAAGAAATAGACAAGGTAAACTTTTATTTTAGCAATTCTATTATAGAATTATATGGCTGTTGCAAGAGTAAGTTGGACATATTATGGAAAGTATGGTTGATAAAACAGCCAACAATGTGGATGCACTCTCCCACTACTCACCAGTGTATGTTTTATAGTTTCACATTCACAGGCAACAAAAGGAAGGCCCACCCTACCCCACCCCACCATCCCCTCCCCACCCCTCCCCACCTCCACAGGTTTATCTCTGCACTTTGACAATTTATGAACCTCTATATCAATCACATCCCACTGCACAAAGACGCTTTTCTGATGAGGTCTGAGAGATGTCCTGTATAGAGAGATACGTATTTAGAAGGCAATTTGATACTGTGTTCTATTTAACAAAATAACAATAGTAGGTCCATCCACTGGAGCCCACAAGCTCTACAATCTAGTTCTTGGCCAGATTTACAAGACCAGGAATCAATTTCTCCCTGTGGATAGGGCCTTAAATCGAATCAGAAAGTGTTTTTTACCCCTGTAACATTCATGCTATATATCTTGACAGACTGGTCATTATTATAGCTGGCAGGAGTCACAGCTGGGAGAAACTGATGATCACTTTTCTCCCCATAGCAACCTAAAGAGCACCTTCTGGTACTGTGAAAACAAGCCAACAGAAAGGAAGCTTCCAGGGCAGTATCAGCATGATTTTTCAAAGTTCTGTGAACAAAATGTGTGGTATCTCCAGCAAATGGAGTCTCGGCGTCAAGTCCTGGTGGCCAATCAGGAGCAATGGCAATAACTTGCATTTTGGGGGGAGTCTCTTATCCCCCTGTGCATCAACAATTGAAAGGGAGTATCGATGCATAAATAAAAGTTAATTTTATAAAAGTTCCTCCATTGGTGGCTGAGGAAATGTCTCAGCAAATAAAAACACTTGTTGTCCAACCATGAGGACCTGAGTCCAAATCCCTAGCACCCACATAAAACATTGGGTGTGGCCCTGTGTGTTCTGTAATCCAAGCACTGTGGGGGCTAGATATAGGAGGGTTACTGGAACTTTCTGGCCTCCAGCATGTCTCCAGTTTTAGAGAAAGGCTCTGTCTCAGGAGAATAAAGCAGAGCAATAGAAGATGTCACCCAACATCCTCTTCTGGTCTCTGCAGATTTGCAGTTGCACATAATCCATGTTAGCATACACTACACATAATTTCAGTACAAACACACAAACATGCAGATATCCTGACCCTTGACATCTTGTGTGAGAAAACAGGAAGTTTCCCATCACCAACCACAGAGGGTTGTCACTCACAAGGAAAGGAACCTGTCACAGCTGTAACAGGGACCATGTATTTTTCCCCCATAGAACACTATTTTCATCTGAAGAATGACTGAAAGACAGATGTCCACACCAACTCAAATCATGTTTGGCTGATGTTTTCTTTAAAGTGAAGAAGGTGGATTTATCACCTCAAGTATGACTGTAACTATAGATTATTGGTGAGGAAATTCTGGCTTCCCAACAAAATTGGAAATTGAAAAAAAAAAAAGATCTTGACAGTATCACAATATTAGGAATTTCTCCCACACAGCTAGCTGTGGTAATAACAAGTGCAGATAGCTATTAGTGGAACGGGGTCCTTTCGGCATTTGGAAAGTGATAGGATGCCATGAGCTAACAGTCTCGGATGACCATTTGGCAATATTACAAATCCATGATTAAGTAAACTATTCACTCCACAAAGGAGACCAGCTCATGGGTCTACAAGTACCACAGGATTTAAGACTTATTTATTGAGTTTCAAGTCCCATTACCCAGCTTCCCTTTAAGACATGAAGATTGACTGAGTTTAGTACCAAAGGAAAATAGCCACAATTATTTATAAAGACCACTAAATTTTTCTCTTCTTTCCAACCACACATCTGAGTAAATGCAAACATTCTCCACCTTTCTTCACACATTTCAGCCGCCCATGTTGTGCCTAATTGAGATAGAATCAGGTACAGGGACCTAACTGCCTACCTCCAACTGATACAGTTGAAGAACGGCCCAGCCATACCGCCCCTCTTCCTACTAAATATCTTTTTGCACATCCTGGGGTAAAATGTGGGATGGCATTCCTCAAAAATAAACAAAATTATTTATTTTTTCTGTGTTATATTTGTGTTGTTAATTTTGCTAAAATGCTAAAGAAATGTGGTTTACTAAATGTCTCCATTTTAACTTTCAATGTGATGAATTATGATAAAAAAAAAAACAACCTACTGTATAGGTAGTTTTCTCATTACTGTAACAGGTACCTGGTAAGACGCAAAGTTAAAAGGGAAGGGTTTATATGGTTGTACAGCGTGAGGGGATACAGTTCTTCATGGCGGGGAAGGCATGGCATCAGAAGTGAGGCAGGTGGTCATGTTGCAACTGTAATGCAAAGCACTGAGTGGAGAAGAATTGAGATTGGGCTATAATAACCTCAGGGATACCCTCCCAGTGACCATTTCTTTCATCAAAGCCCTGCCTTCTATAGGTTCTGCAGCATCAGCAACTGAGGACCAAATGTTCTCACACTTGGACTGTGGGGTATGTTTTACATTCAAGCCATGACACCTGCATAAACAGAAGTTGGTGTGAGTGCTCAATAATTCTTAAGTGAGACTGATAAAGAGTAACCATTGTTCAAGTACAAACTAGTAGGAGATATACTAGGCTCACAATAAACATCTATGGCCAGGAAATAAAGAATACAACCTACTTTTAAAAATAAATTTCCAGACTTGAGGAAAGTCAGGTAGACTTATGAACTAATTACTTGAGCTAGTTGTTTAGAATAATTATTTGAAAAACAGACAGTTAAACTGTTATCCCAACCTTCAGGCCCTTAAAAGGACAAAACTCTTTAAGATAGACTTGTGCCATTGAATATCCTGTAACATCTCTGAGAATTCTTCTTGACAATAAACTGGAAGACAAAGGATGAGCTCTTTAAAATACATGAGACCTTGGAAAACTGCTTCGTGGTTGATTTTTTTTTTACTCCTTTATCTCACACAGCAAGAGCCCATTAACAGTAAGCATAGATAATCTAAGTTTCTAGAAAAGGGACTGTGGAGTCTGGATTTGAGACTACTTTTTACATGTTGAAGTTCAGAGCTCTTAGTGGCTCTACTTCGGGTCCCCTCTCAGCTTTAACCCATGGAACTTGATGAAGAACTTTTGTTTTCATGTTTAGCTTTTTATTTTTTTAAGCTCTAAACCAAAGAATCTGACTATATCCTATTGAATGGTTGGGCACCATCCCAGCAGTCTAAAAACAGTATTGTATCAAAATTCAATCGTCTTCTAATTAGCTGTGCACATTCAAATGTTAATAAAACACATAACATGCTCTCCAGATGAAACACTGCATGGTCTTCCTTCTTTGAGCTTCTAACCACTGTAATTAGTCCACTGTATAGTACTCATGACTCTAGTTCTCATTAACACTTGTTAATCATGTGTCCCATTAACAGCCACTCTCAAAAATAATCAGGACTAAAACTCTTAAAGTGAGTGTACATTGGTGGCGATCATATGAATACCTAAAGCCAAGGACATTGAAATCCAAGAAAGAGGAGTGACTTTTAGCTCATTGCAGAATCCATCCTTATGGTGACTAAATGCATTTTTAAGCAAATCATTTCATGAAAATGTTTTATTCTATAGGCTAAATAGCAAAATTAAATCTATCCCAGTAGGTAATAAACTATTCTTGATTCAAATGGGAAACCAAGGTTTAGCAAGAAACATCAGAAGAAAGGCAAATAATTCCACAGACAAAATATTAAGGCTCTAGGAAATTAATGTTCACGTGGTTAGAATCTAGGCTGTATGAAATATTTAGGATTTCAGTTTGCTGGGTCATTTTTGAATAGTCTGCCCCCTTTTGTGGCAGATTTAAGCTTCCATGAAGACCTTCAGATCACCCTGGAAGGAAATAGAGAAAACTAAAAAATAACATAAGTTGAACTTTGGTCCTCACAGTATCTATTGAATACTATGAAATTATTATTTCTATGTAACTTTTCAATAAGTTTTTCAAGGGTAACTTAATGTTCATATGTAACAGATAGATTATATTTAGCTGTATTTTTCAATGTGTATATTGAATGAATAGGACATACAGGAAACAGGATGAGATGGATGGATGGATAGACAGACAGACAGACAGACAGACAGACAGACAGACAGACAGACAGACAGACAGACAGACAGATAGATAGATAGATAGATAGATAGATAGATAGATAGATAGATAGATAGGGACATGAAGTGGTATTAAGGAAAGGTTGCATTTGGGGTAATCGAAGGATGATAATTACTCTCAGTGAAGCACAAAAATAGCAATAGAAGGGAAATATTGATCTCAGATGAGAACATATGGTTGCATAAAATTCAGGTTTGTACTCTGAGAAAAAAACTATGATTCAGTGAGGTAAAGTAATATATTCAAACTCACACTGCTAGAGATTACAGGCTATATCACAAAATGATCTGATAGCAAAGGCAGCAGGAAGTACCACATACCAACCTGCCTTTCCAAGCAGGGATAGGGATGGCTCTGTGTCCTGGGGAGACTGATGAATGCTGGGCACACAGATTCAGCTCAGTCCTGTCAGCTGACACAGTGTTTCCTAGGAGAATATATTTCAAAGTATTTCAGCAGCCTCTAGGAAACCTTATCTATATTATTGCTGGAATTGCACCCTCTAATGCAAAATGGTAAAAATATAAAAATGATACTGAACATTGGCCAAAAGTCTACAATTAATAGTTTAGCTGTGAGTAATCTTTTTTTTCCAGAATGAGTGTCTAAAGGTAAAATTATGTGTTCCTTCTAAGCTTGCTTTCCACAGTCTGTGAGAATTCAGTTAAACTTTCCACAACCAAGGGAGAGCATTTATTTCCCATATTTATAGTTAAAACTGTGGGTTTGCACATGCATATGCATGCACAGTGTTGAGAACAAAGCATACTACTGCTGAATTTACAATTGTACACCTTCAGAAGCACTTGTGAACTTAGACATGAGTTC
This sequence comes from Rattus rattus, assembly GCF_011064425.1. Classification (NCBI taxonomy): domain Eukaryota; kingdom Metazoa; phylum Chordata; class Mammalia; order Rodentia; family Muridae; genus Rattus; species Rattus rattus. The sequence continues at coordinate 196,185,689 of NC_046155.1, read as the reverse complement.
TAGCATTTTTTAAATGCATTCTTGTTCCTCAAGGATCTTGCTTAAGGCTATTTCACACTCAAAAGAGCTGTGTAGTTCCTTTCGGAACCTCTACAGTAGGAAGAATAAAATTTCTGCTTGATTCAGAAGCCTGTTCCCAGAAGCTTGTGAGTGTGGAGGAAGTGCAAAAGTTAAGGATAAATCTTTCTTAGCAGGTTCATGAGAGTGGAGCTGACAGTGGGATCCTTGCTGGGTTTTACAGGTTATCGCCCCTCTTCCCTCATTTCTGTAATGTGTTCTTGTGCTGCTTCTTCACTAGGAAAAAAATCAGATGTAAATAGATCTTCTAACCTAAGAGAAATTGAGGGAGTGGGGGCACATGAAACAGGCTTCTTTCACAAAATGTTTCCTTTCCAGAGAAAGACCATTGTTGCTTTGAACAGGTTTGTGGGGTTGAATTTTTGAGGAACTGAAGTTTTATTTTTGTTTCAGATACGGGGACCAGAGTAAAGGACAATACTAATGGGTCTCCAGCCCCATTTAATTGCATATGGGCAGTTGAGTCGGAAGAGTGTTTAAGTATAAGGGTCATTGAGCTTATAACAGATCAATGACTTTCCTAACTGATGAAAACACCGACCTAATGTATGGTTGTTACAAAGAAACTTAGCTGTTCTTTTTCCCACCCTTCTCTGCAATGTCTCTCCTTCTGTGCCCCCTTACCCCACTTTACACTCGTTTACACGGAAGTGCATGGAGACCGACCGACCGAGGAGGCTGACTCTCTGATTGCTTTGCGCAAAATCCACTCCTCTCCTCCCTCCTCTCTAGCCTCTGGATCCCTCGCAGCCCGCGCGCTCCCTCCCTTTCACCCAGAGAGTGGCGCTTTGGGAAGCTAGAGATGCGCCTCTGTGTACTTCTAAGGTGGGAGGGGGCTACAAGCAGAGGAGAATATCAGACGCTCAGACGTTCCCTTCTGCCTGCCGCTCTTCTCTGGTTCCACTAGGGCTGGTCCATGTAAGAATCTGACGGAGCCTAGGGCAGCTGTGAGAGGAAGAGGCTGGGGCGCGTGGAACCCGAAAAGTCTGGGTGCTGCTCTCAGTTACAGCCTACCTAGTCCGCAGCAGGCCTTCAGCACCATGGACAGCAGCATCGGCCCAGGGAACACCAGCGACTGCTCAGACCCCTTAGCTCAGGCAAGTTGCTCCCCAGCACCTGGCTCCTGGCTCAACTTGTCCCACGTTGATGGCAACCAGTCCGATCCATGCGGTCTGAACCGCACCGGGCTTGGCGGGAGCGACAGCCTGTGCCCTCAGACCGGCAGCCCTTCCATGGTCACAGCCATTACCATCATGGCCCTCTACTCTATCGTGTGTGTGGTGGGCCTCTTCGGAAACTTCCTGGTCATGTATGTGATCGTAAGGTAAGGAATGCTCTGAATGCCTAGCTCCTAAGAGGGGAAGGGGACGAAGCCCCGTGAGTGACAGAGGAGTACAAAGAAGGGACGGCTTGAATAGAGCACTGGCTGTTTGTGTATGAACTTTTACTTTCCTGGGTTTTTGTTGGTTGTTTGTTTTTGTTTTTTGTTTTGTTTTGTTTTTTTAGTCCTTTGATAAAGCAGTGTTCAAAATTCCAAAGAGAAGACATTTCTTTGGCCAAAGCTATTAAGATATGGGGGTGGGAGGCTCCATCTTACTCTAAGTCAAGAGGGTCTTTGAAGCATGTCCTGCAGTCCATCATCCCTCTGCATGAGCTGTAAGAACAGTGAGCTGTAAACAGTGAGGAGGGGAACCTTGTTTGCTTCCCCTAATTGAAGGACAGAGGCTTCTCAGTAGGTTAAAGAGATGAACTCACTAACTTTCTTAGACATGCTGGTTTAGGCTGGACGACAGCCCCACCCCTTCTCCTGTGTTCTGGGAGTACTCCCCTGTGCTGAGGCTGCCCCAGGTGGACGGAGCTTTCCAGGACAGGGTAGCTTAGATGTAGTAAGTATCCTGTTGTGATGTTTAGCCCAGTTCCCACTTTCTTCCTGCAGTTCTGCTGAGGGAGTCCCAAGTGGGATCTGGAGTTGCTGGGTGGCTCAGGGCAGAGCTATTTTTTTTCAGTGCTTGCAAACATGGGAGGCAATTAGGGAAGTTAAAAGCAGCAACGTTTTGTATTACTGGGAGTTGCTCAGGATGGTCTAGAGAGGAAAGTATCTCTGCCTAGTGAAATTATGTTCAAAGAGTTTGAGGTCTGCTTTCTGTTGTCTTGGGTGTTCTAAGTGAATTTGGCAAAGACTGAAAGTAATTTCGTGTTGGTTCTGAGTTACATCTTCAGATTCAGCCTGCTACTATGGAGTACTTATCTACCCACTTTGGATAAAGCAGATGCATATCCCAGCACTTTAAAATGGCTCCTGATTTGAGTCTTCTTCCCAGTGGGGTTATATGGCATCATGAGCTTGGCACTTTCATGTTTAGTTACAATATTTGCTTCACCTATTCAGCACACATGTCACAGGCTTCAACAGAGCGCTCAGAGTCACTGAAAGATCATTTCACTCATTATGCTTTTGTTCCCAAGGTACTGCAAATTGCTTGTCTGATTTCTTTAATTAATGATTGTTTAAAGTAAAGCTGATTTCTCTGGTCTTTGGGTGAAGGATGTGTCTCTGAGAAAAGAGCACCATCTATTGAAAGGAAGGCTAACAGCAGAAGGAAAAATACAGGAAGGAAATCAATAGAGAAATGTATGCTTTAAGACATTTATTCTCTGTAATTCAAAACAGAGATTCAAATGAGAGATTCAGTCTCATCCCACAGTTGAGGCAGTAATTAAAAGATGTCTTTTGGTAAGGAAAATATGCTATTCATTGTTCCTGGGGAAAAACAGAATCATAAAATGAGAGAACTGAAATGGGCTTGGGCTTTTCTGTGTGAGACAATTGAGCCAATACAAAGAAAATCGATTTTTTATTTTTAAACTGAGAAAAGATATTCACTAGCTCAACGCCCCTGAATGTCACTGTGCTCACATGATTTTGTATTTATTAGGATATAAATTGATGATTTGAGTTCATTCTTTCTGCTAGACCAAGAGAGAAAGCTCAGTTTACAGCAATGATAATAAATAACAAAACATCCTGAAGTTACACATGCGTTCTTGGGTTTAAAAGGTGTGAAACAATTGCCCAAGAATCCAGGAGCCCTTTCTCCTTATGAGTCTTAGCATCTTCCTTCCCCCTTTCTATCTCCCCTGGCTTCTATTTTTCTATAAATGGAGCCGGGAGCACAGGAAGCAGCTGGAGCAGACATGGCTTGGTATTTTCCCAGTGCTGAGTGGGTTCCTGGCTGGGTAGGTTCATTTTAAAAGCGTTTCCTCTCACTTGTTCACTCGGAGACATGGTGACACTGTCTCTCACTGAGAACATGGTATTATGCTTCTCTCTCCGTACTGAAAGTTCTGACAAAGGCAGTTCTATTTGAAAGGTCAACCCAAACACCCACCTGTGGCAGATCAAGTGCTTAATTCCATGGGCAGACAACTTTCTGGGAATAAGAATGTGAAACCGAAAGAGAGGCAGTTCGATGACACATGAAGTGCTGGTCAAGCATCTGTGGGTTGAAGATGCTGTGCCTTGGTGGCTGAGCTCATTTAACTGTAAGTTGTAGTGTCCCAGGTCAGCTCAGGGACTTCGTCACTCTTTTACAAAAGAAAAGTACAACAATGAGCCCAGGAAGTAATAAAAGGAGCTCACTTACATCTACGGCCTAAAACAACAAATACGATTAAGTAGTCCACAAGCTGCTGGCTAGATGAAGGTAGCGTGGTCCAGAATAGCTTAGCATGCCAAGTGAATCACAGATGACTATAATAACAATGGCAGCAAAAATAACTGTAGTGTCGATGATGTGATTAATGTCTCTGTTTTCCCAGGAGCATCTCCATTATCCCTTCCACAACACCATAAATGAGCCACGCTTAAGTAGGATTCTTAAAAAGTTCCATTCTTAGGAATCTAAGAAAAGGGATTCTGTCCTGGACCAAAGGCATGAAATATCATAGGTTACCATCGCCTGAGAAGACCTTTGGTTCTAAAAGTGGGGGAGAAAAGCTTTGTTCCTACGTATCATCTGCTTCAAAGAGGAGTCGGTATTGTGGATTGATACCAGCAATTCACAGTTCACATAGACACAGAGGTGGGCATGTGTGTGCATAATTAAACATACAACTCCACAGCTTTGAACTGAGACCCGATTCCTACTGTCGCCATGGGAATAAACAGGTAAAAAGAAATGAATACAGGGGTTCTCATCACTTATCATGGTAAACTGTACAAAGTCTCCATGACTACCATAGTATTGCTGTGAGCTTTGGTTGAAACACGGCATCAACTAATCAACACGTAAACCTGTTCCATGTGTGTTTCTATTTAAGGATGTCCTACTGAATACACATTATGGATCAATTGTCACTGAACTCTACAGCCCACCACGCACATCGGAAGTCATATTACATAAAGGCTAACATACTGTCCAGATAAGGCCCTTAACAGCTTCCCTGTGCTTTGGCTACTAGAGGGTGTTTTGTCACTATACAGGAGGGAATTTTAAAGAGCAAAATTGCTGTGGCTGGTGAAGTTTAGGGAGGTCTCAGAGACCGTTATGACACCTCTACCTAGTGTTTTCTCCCTCAGGCATTATCACAGATCATGATCACAGATGGGAAGGAAAGGGCAAAGGATTAGGAGGAAATTCTCTTGCAGAGTTAAAGTAACCCCCAAGAGGAAATGAAGGCTTCACAGGAGAATGTAGAACACCAGGCAGGTTGGACAGCTCTGTCCTTTAGACAAGCATTTATAGAGAAGAGGATTATTCATGAGTTAAGGTGAGGAATTCCAGAGAAGGTGTGGGATGTTCCTGAAATAGGGTTTATTACACTTTTCTATCCCTATATGGAGTTTGGGGGCGTATCATAACATCCGATGCATAATGGAATAGCTAGTTCTGGAAGGCTAACAATAAGGTAACATACGATGCACAGCGCAGTTTCTGGGGAACTTGGTCAGTTGTGTTGTTGCCAGGCAGTTTGTGTAACCTTGGCTTTTGTTTGAGCATCCCATCATACTCAGCCGTATCTCAGTACTGTGGTTACTCTGCCTCCAGCCACCATGCCATGTGCCTCTCTTTTCCCTCTACCTAGCTAGCCTACTTCAGATTCTTAAAGAAAACCTACAAAGGAACATGAGAAGCAAAACCTAGCTTTCAGAAAGGATCCTGGTTCACAGTATGAGAGGTCAGAGCCAGAACACCACCTTGTTTAGAGCCATCTGAGAACTTACAAACAGAGCCCTTCAAGCAATTCACAGCTCTCTACAAACCCACACAATCGCTAGAGTGGATGCAAAAACCCACAAGTACATTTTAGAACCAAATAATTTCAGTGAAGTAGTCTCTACAGTTTCCTCCTAGAATAAGGATTGATGGAATAGACAGCGATCTTCAAGGAAAGAGTGTCAACTCTTGGTACCCAAAGAGGATTCGACCTTAGGACTCCTATAAATACCAAGTCCAGACACCCCAAGCCTTCGTATTAAATGGTCCAGTTTTCCCTATAATCTTGGTATCTTAAATCATCTGCTGCCCGTTTATAATCTTAAATATAGTAGAAATGTTATGCAAGTAGATGCCATGCTGCACTGTTTAAGGAATAACAACAAGAAGTCTGTGTGTTGAGTACAGTACTACAAAATCTCCCGAATACTTTTGAACTGCAATTGCAAAGTCTACAGACACAGAATTCTCTCAGAACCTCCTCAAATAAGACAATCAAGAAGTTCAGTTGTGCATTATATGCAGCGGCAAGCTCACCACACAAATGGGGAGGTATGAAAGCAAAGTTTAACTCCCATAATTCCCTCATTGCTCTGGCACCAGATAGCTAGGTGCAGCATACACACTCAAAATCAGACACGGCATATTTTATTTTGTATATTGGAGTAAAACTATCAAAATTAACTTGATTTCTATATATTTCTAAAGACAGTGGGTTAAGTAAAATTAGAATTGTGTGATGAAATATAGAATGTCTTGGAGCATAATTTAGGATGTGGTTCCATTGTCTGAGGTCTTACCCTTTATTACCAATGATATTCTCAAACAGAGGAGAAATTACCTGATAAATAGTAACTAGCCTATAGCTACACCATCACAGTGATTTCATAGCTACATTTAGCACATTTCAGAAGCCATTTTAAGCAACAAAATCTTTGTTCTAATTTTTAATAGTTCATTTATCAAGGCTCTGCCTACAACTTAATGGCTCCAGGTCTATAAGACTACCTGCTCTCTCTAACAGTGAGGGTGATAAAATTTACATTCAGCTACATGTTCAATCTGGAACATTAAAATCTATGTTAATACCCTAAATGCTTTCATTTGACAGAGTAAAATTTGAGTTTAAACTACTCCAAGGTAAGGTTTCACCTCATTTTAGAGCACCCAATTGCGCACATGCCTCCTGCCCAGGGGATGAAATGTAGTGAGCCATTTCTTATAAAAGGCGAGAAAGTAAATGATTTGTAAACAACCAGATAATCCCTGTAGTAATGACTCAACTCTGTCATAGCTTAGAAGAGCCCACAGACATTATGAAAATAAATGGGAACAGTTCGTCTCAATAAGACTTTATATAGACACTAAATTTTGAACTTCCATATTGGGCTCCCATGCCTTAAAATATTTTTCTTTCCATGTCTGTCAACCACTTAAAAATAACAAAATCATTCTTTGCTAACAAATCATAGAAAGAAGTGGCCAGCTAGATTTGGCCCACAAGATCTTATCAGTCAAAGGCTGGAAAAGAGGAATAAAAGTTTCTATTTATGCAGTGGTCATGTTCATAATAGTTATAGACACAGAATTTTGTTCAAGTAACATACTTTTTCAAGTTCTGAAAATAGGTAACAGCACAGTTCCCATAGATGAGTCTGTCGGGCAGCATTGCCTTTGCTCACCTGATGCTCATGCTGGGTTCTAAAAGAAGCCACATGGGATGACCTCTATGTCTCCGCAGACTCCCGTCTCTCCATTGGTCCAAATGATTACCAGCATTCCTGACCACCCTTAGCCAATGACTAAGGGTGAGTGCTAAGAAAAGAGGATGTCTAAAGGATTTCTCAAGGCTGTCCTCTCTCAAACGCTCTTCATGTTCATCTTGATTACTCTTTAGGCTTTTGCACAGTGTTTTCACCCTCAGGCTTTTGGGAATGGCTGATGTTGTCATCTGGGGATTCATATTAACTTCTTAACATATATAGCATCTGTCCTCAGAGCTATCTGGGTCTGCATCCCAGCCACACTGAACCCACCTGTACAGCCAGACAATGACATCACTCAGGGTCTTACAAGTGATTTATATCATTCTTGATGAATATGAAAGCTCTGCTTCCCACCATTTTTACATAAACTGTTCATTCATAAAATAAGTCTCACTATGACCCTTTCCACTCTGCATGTCAATCATATACCCCTTCCCCTCTTGTTTCGTCCTCACACCTACTGACTACCTTCTTCCTAACTAGTACTTCTTCCTAACTAGTACTTCCTCCTAACTAGTACCTCTTACATGATTTATTTTATAGTGACCCATCTGTTTTCATTTGTGTTGCTTACAAAAACATTGGCGATATTTAAGTGGCTACCCCACTGGAGAACGTCTCTCCTTCCATCCCCAATCAATAATTGGTTTTAGATCTTCAGGGATGGGCAGGGCCCCATGAGCCTATTGACATCTTTATGATACTTAAAACACAAAGGCTGATTGGGTTTTTTTTTCTTTATTTGTTTTTCTCTCTCTGACTTATGTAACACAATTGTATTTTGAACATTTGTTTGCTATAGTTCTTAAAAGTTGTTTTGAACACTGCCACCTCCTTTAGTTCAGTCTGTCCATGTAGCTAAGAGGGGCCCCAGGTGTTCAGGTCCCAGGTGTTCAGGTCCCTGTGGATCATTCCTGACTTCTGTCTGAGATTTTTTTCAGTGACTTCATGTACATTGTTTGAGATCCCTTTCCTACTTGGTCCCATACCTTGAGAGTTTCATCCCTCCACATATAAATGAAATGATTGATCCTTTGACCAGCTGTGCTAAGCAAACACCTCCTTGTTCGTACAACAGTACTTTTACTTACACAGATAACCACCAGGCTGAAATCTGCCTGGAGAGCCAAGTTTCAATAGACTTGTAACTGAATGATATAGAGTCCACTAGAAACAAATTCATCTTGTCAAATGTTCTTAGGCGAGAATTGGATCTAAGTTCTAGCAAGGAATCTAGTCTACATAAAAAGGACAATAAATTTTGATTTCCTTTTAACTAACCATGGACCTTTTAACTAGCAGCAGCAGCAGCAGCAGCAGCAACACGGTGACATGCACCCAGAGCCTTTACTTGCCCTAGATCGCAGTTTTTATCCATTCAAATAAATTGATCTGTAGATTACCCTTTTAACCTATAGAAACAAAGCAAAGCATCACATGGGTACCACTGTGGTCAATCTTCATGTCCTTCCTATTCACTGTTTCTCAAGCCATTGAACCACTCCAAACCCACCTTGCTGGAGAGAAGACCTTCTGCAAATACATAATGTTCCCCTGATTGATGAACCTTTTCATAGTGCCTAATAAATTCAGAGGTGGGAGAACTACAAACCAAAATTTTGAACAAATTATGTCATGAATTTAAAGGCAGCTTGGGACCCATGATGAGTTCCAAGACAGACTGAGAAACTGTTTCCAAAATCATCAAGCCAGGATTAGAAATTTTCATATTTCACTTTTACATTGGTGTGGCAATAAAAGGTAAATCCTGATAACATAGAATGAAACGTTTTAACCAAATAAGAGTTCATCTGAGTCAGAAAAAAAAATACTTATATCCACAGCTTCGTCTGCATTTTAGCTTTGGAAATTTAGGCATTTATAACTCCATCCTACTGGAAGGTCATCCACCCTGACTTTTGTTGAGTCTTACCCTCTAGTCAATGAAATAAGTCAATGTCTATCAACTGCCAAAATCAAGACAGCAAACTCTACAAATAAAGCAAGCATTGCGTGTAGTGTGGGATAACCCCCTTGAGGCATACTGTGCCTTCTCAGAACTAAGACTCTAGGAAGAACAGCAGAAAACAGAAGGGACAGCTTTCTTTGTTTTTCAACATTCTTCCACTGAAGTGCTGGGTTCCGTGCCAGCACGAGGTTGAACTTTCTGTGGGGGAAGATTAAATGTTAATTGAAAACGTTGCCAGCAGTGCAACCTGAACATCAGCACCTGATTGTGCTTGCCAAGAAGAATAAAGGAAATTATTGCTGACGTTATTTCATTCTTATTCATCCCCCATCAGCTCTGGAAAGAAAAGCGCATGGATTGAGTGAAATTAAACACGAGTTTGCTTCCAACGATGGTCTGAGGTTGCTAAAATTAGTGACTGCATTAAAAGCAGACAGTGCTAATAAAGAACCTTCTTTTATTTTTTTTTCCTTCTGATGAACAAAGAAAATCAATTAACCCTTTGTAATATAAGTCATATATGAGGATTGAAGTTGCATCTTAAAATTGTATGGACTTTAAAGTCTTCCATATATTAAATAATACAGTTCTCACAAAAGGTGAGTATGACCAGGGAAGAAAATGTTAGGGTTGGGTCTCTTCTGTAGCCCAGGCTTGCCCCAAATACTCTTTAGAGTTTGAGACTCTAGAGACCTCCTGGTCCTCCTGACTCCCTTTCCCACCACTGCTATCACTAGCCTGTGAGGCCACACAGGTGGGCGTTGTTTACCAGAGTGTGGTAGTTTAAATAAAACTGCCTCTCCCCAACCCGGTCAGGCTCCCACATTTGAATACTTTTTCCCTGGTTGATTGCACTCTTCAGGTCAATTTAAAAGGTGTTGTCTTGCCAAAGGACCTATGTCACTGAGAGCAGGCTTTAAAGTTCAAACCCTACCCTGAGCCATCCTTGCACCGGCACAGCAACATAGAAGCAACAGACACACAGAGCGATGTTAGAGAATATTAAACACAGTTGGCATGTTCATCGAACTATGAACAAAACACTCTCTTTGATGGACCAGGTTTCAGTCACAGTGGCCAAATTAGATAGCAAGCTTCTTTTTCTCAAAAGCACAGTCTAAGGGAGACAATAAATAAACAATTTTACCAGCAATGCTCATTCAGCGATATAGAAATTCCAAATAATCGCAAGTGAAGGAAAGAAAAAACATGTCCTTGCTTATAAACACCTTCAAAGTGCGTCTGACCTAAAGACGTGCCTTCTAATATAATAAAAGCACTCTGATTCTGGTACAAGGATCTGGTACAGTGTTCTTCAGTGCACCTGTTACATTTTTCTCTCACAGAGTTTTCGATGCTAAATTCATACACAAAATAAATTGATTAGCCTTCTAGGTGAAACAGAAACCCATAGAACTGAAGAACTAAACTATTTTGGAATAGTAATTGCTCAAAGAAGCTTTTTGGAAGCAGTTGTTTTTAGACCACTCATGGTTCAGGATACATATTGTCTTTTGAACACATGAGCAACATCTGGAAAACATGTTAGGACAATAAAAGTAGTGCTTTTGGAAATATTAAGTCCATCATTAACACAAGTCCAGAAAAAGAAACATTAATAAAACAGAACACATGGTCCCCAGAGATCTGTCCTCCAGGGCAGTGTCCCCCTCACTAAAACTGAATCCCATGGGGACCATATTAACATCATCATCGTTGTCATCATCACTGTCATTGTCTCCATTATTAACATTTTCTGAATGGTACTGTATCCTAGATTCCCTACTAGCAATTCTAAATCACACCACTGTTCTAAACATCCCCAGCCTTGTATCATCAACTGATTCAGGAAAGTACTAACATTCTCCAACCTTCTCATATGATCAACATATTTAAGCCCGATTTACCTAGTTAAAAATGATAAAAACTAGTATTTGAGCAGAGATCTATATGACACTTAACTTTTAAGCCTTAAGACTGCTACTTTCCATTGCATAGAGGATGGGTGTGCGAGCCAGTGGTTGAGGGCTCATTTGGATGGCTGCCTGGTACACTCTCTTCATCTCTGTCTTCCCAGAACCTGTCTAAGTCTACTGTGTTACGGGTAGACCCTGCCTCACTGGAGTCAGAATGAAGGAAATAGGAGATCTGGATCCTTACAAAGTCTGTGTCCGCAGGCTTTCTTTATGTTGCACTGTGACATTCTCAGGGAACATTTTATCTCGGGCTAACTGGGTCTTGTTCTCTGAGTCTGCCTTTCAGCTTGGGAAAATAGAACCCATTAATTATTTGTAGACTTCTACTGGTAGAAGCTCAGTTATGATCTGAAGTTATGATACTCCCACACACCAGTGGTTCATATCTGTGACCTGCTTAGCTGACACTCATGTCGACAAATGTGATGGAGACAGTTGCGGTGCCAGCCTCAGCTTTCTATGTTTATTATTTAGACAAGAACCACGGCTTTTCCGTGGTTACATTTAAGTCTCTGTCTCTGTCTCTGTCTCTGTCTCTGTCTCTGTCTCTGTCTCTCTCTCTCTCTCTCTCTCTCTCTCTCACACACACACACACACACACACAGAGCTTTCCACTCTTGTATTTAAAACCCAATAGACTGTGGGATGTAAGACAGCTGAACCATTCTAGTGCTCTATATAATTTCATAAAGTTTATTTTTAAAAACTTGTAAATGGATAAAAGCACCACATACCAATATTAACCAGATGTTGTGTCAATCTAATTGTTAACCTAATACTAACCTAAAGTTTATACAACTAAATAACTTCTGTATAGTTAGAATTGGCATTAGAAATGGAAGATGTCTAACTGCACATTAAAATTTACATCTTACTATCAAATATGTTTTATGTAACTATCTATCGAACCCACTCCCCGAAAAAAAACTAGAACTGGGGTGCCAACTAGCTTACTCTCCAGTTTCACTACTTGGATCTGTTACCTCATCCCAGTCCTTCCTCATCCCAGTAGATTTAGCCTTTTTGTTCCTTTTCATTCATGTTAAAGTGTATCCACATCCCTTTACGTGTGTGTGTGTGTGTGTGTGTGTGTGTGTGTGTGTGTGTGTGTGTGTGTGTGTGTTATTGGCCAGATTATAGTATGTAAATGTTGCGATCATTTTAACCCTTTGCTTTTCCATATCCTGTTTCTGGTTTGTGAAAATAACAGTGCTAGGATGAAGCTATAGCTCAGTGGTAGGAAGCTTGGCAGGCAACTGTGAGTCCCTGGGTTCAATTCCTGGCAGTATCAAGAAAAAGAAAGAAAGGAAAAGAACAGAACAACATTTAGGCGGCTGTTCCTCAGAGCTAATGACTAAAAGAAAAATTGGAATTCTGTAAAGTAAACTTCTTGGGACTGGAGAGATGGCTCAATAGTAAAGGGAACACACTGCTCTGAAGACCAAAGCTGGGTCCCCATGTTGGGCAGATCACAACTACCTGAACTCCAGTTTTAGAATATCTGAGGTATCGAGCTTCTGTGGGTCTTCCCTTACTCCCATGTACCCACCCACACACAGATACATCTTCATATACAAAATTAAAAGTAAGAAAACAAAAAATTTATAAATATTTTGAAGGTAAAATTATTGTTCAGGGAGCTTCTGTGGTTTGGTGTGAAGAGATACTCCACATTTATATTGAAAGAAGGATGCGGATCTGTGGAGGATCGCCTCTTCATTCTCCCACTCTGCTGTCCAAAGACACCCACGGAGAGCATCTGTAGAAGAACCCACGGTGACTAACACGGGTGGAATCTGGAAAAATCAAATCTGCAAATATCTAGACAGAAAGAACAAAGAAAGAAAGAAAAGAAAGAATGAAAGGAAGGAAGGAAGGAAAAAAGAAAGGAAGAAAGAAAGAAAGAAGAAAGGAAAGAAGAAAGAAAAGAAACGAAAACTTACTCTGATGAAGAGCAACAACTTCATGATTTTTGCTAAAGCATCCACATAACTAAATAAAAAGATAAGCCATTCTACCTTGTGTGAGCAGCTCCCAACTGAAACAGCAGATGGTGAGACTCGGAGCAAGTCATCTGCCATCAGTACTAAGTTCAGATCACAGGCATACCTGTGTAGGCCTGGAGATCCTAGGTACAGGAAGCAGATGCAAAGACTATTACCATTTTACTATTGCTTCTATAGAGAACTCTCCTTCCCCTCCTCTCCCCTCCCCCTCCTCCTCCTCCTCCTCCTCCTCCTCCTACTACTACTACTACTACTACTACCCCCTCCCTCCTCCTCCTCAGCTGGTGCAGTTATTCATGAGCAGTATGAAAACCAAGCCTCAGCATCTCCCAGACAAATTCCTTGAATAGACTACTCCATTTCGTTACATATTCCATTACTCAGAAGCAAATTGGAAAAAGAAACGAGGTATCGGAAGAGATCTTCAGTAGGTGGAACCCTGCTTTGTTGGTGGTAGACCATAAGCTAACATGAAGAGAAGAGTCCTTAGTTGTGAATTTTTCACCTGAAAACCCAGTGAAGCCATGCCTCAGCAGAACAGAGAATGTGGAGTGGCAAAGGTTGTGACAGCAGGTGAACAGGACCGGCTCCTTCCACAGGAGTAGGAAGATATGGAAATGCATGAATAAGAAGTCTACAATGACCTGAGATAAGCATCACACAGAAGTTGCTGGGATGTCTCAGACGTCCTGACTTCTCCTGCATATCCAGCATTTCACAAATACCTGACCTGTACAGTTTGGGAACTGCTACATCCCAGAGCAGAAGATGCAATGGCCACAAAATTACCAACATTAATGTATCTATAAAGTTGAGTGATAAAATTGTGAGTTCCAATGTATCTAGCAGAGATATGTGTTTGATTTCATAAAATGTAATGGCAGGCTGCTGTAGAAATTAGACTAACCTTTGTTTCTGGGAAAAGGCAATAAATAGCTCAATTTGGGACTAACCCTAAACTAATGGCTTCCTGTCACCATCGGAGACAAAACCCTTGGCAAACTAGGCCAAGAAGATGGCCCTTGATACATCTCTATCATCTTCTTGGCTGTTCTCGTCTAATAAAACACATTTTTAATAACTGCTGTATCCTAGCCACTTAAATGTTAAACCATTATCTTCTCAGCATTGGCACAGATCCCCAACATGCGTGTGTCTGTGTGTGTGTGTCTGTGTGTGTCTGTGTCTGTGTGCGCGTGCGCGCACACACACACACACTCGCACAGTCTGACATCCTATCTACCCATCCACTTTAAAACAGCTTAGTTCTCGACGGTCCCTCCCAGTCAGGACAGCTGTGTCTAATGGGGAACCCCACATACCAAAAGCAAATGTGCGCATGAGTTACATGAATGTGTGTTATGGTGTTAACCACTAACAGGATGTGTGATGGGGAGACAGAGTAATGATAGAAGTGTGATGTATTTGATGAAAAACTTAGATACCGATTCGGGTGTCAAGATGCTTTAAAGCTTAAAAAGTCCCATAACATTTATATATAAAGCTTAATAAGTTTTTATTTTTAGCTCGGAGAAGCTGTGAAATAGAACATTTTGATCACAAAGTAAGGATATTAAACACACCAAACTGTTCTTAGAGTTGTCCATATATGTTGATAGTGATTTATACTGTAGCATCTATATGAATATAAGTGTGTAATGTATATGTACATATAATGTATATATACATACATATTATATATACCTATACACATATATGCATCATATAAATACATATTTCCAAATTAATATTTTATATGTGTGTGTATGTGTGTGAGTGTGTGTATGTGTGTATGTGTGTATGTTTGTGTGTGTGAGTGTGTGTGTATGTGTGTATGTGTTTGTGTGTGAGAGTGTGTGTGTATGTATGTGTGTGTATGTGTTTGAGTGTGTGTGAGTGTGTGTGTTTGTGTGTGTGTATGTGTTTGAGTGTGTGTGTGTGTGTGTGTGTGCGTGCGCGCACGCATTTCCAAACTCATCAGACATTTTGTAAATAAACCATGTGGTAGGGAAAACCAGTTACTACTACAAAGCTGAAACAGTAATAGGTGATTCCCAGGAGCAGTGGAACATTGCATAGAAAGCTTCCACAAGACAATATAAACCATCTTTGTGCTTGGAGTTTTCCTATTAAAAACCACACTTAAATCCCTCTTTTGTGACTGAAACATTGTTATTGCCAAATGAGTCCATTCCAAGTTGGAAGCCGACCCTATATTGGTTTGATAACCCTGCCGCACCATAAGTCTGAACTTCCAGCCTTTAAAAAAAAACTAGCAAAAGTCCCTTGCTCTGCCAAATTACTAGTTTATTCATAAATCACATTTTCCCCTAACAAATGCTATTGAATTCTCCACAGGGGAAGGGAAATACCTTCCAAAAGAGCTCGGCCTGAAAATACTTATAAGGGGAAAAAGGGCTCAATAAGCTGCCTTCTGTTTCCTAGAAAAAGTCCAGGTTGGCATGATTTTAAGCTCAAAAAAAAATTAGGTAATTATTGGATGGAAAAACAGACATGAATATGTAATTTTATGCAAATGAAGACCCCAGGGCGCTAAATTGCATTACCTTTATTTTTCTTTCACTTGGCCCTGAAAGCTACTATTGCAGACACTAGTGAAATGGTAAACTGCTTCTGTAGCAGCAGGTATCTGGGCACACTGAAAGGCTAAGAAAGGAATGCCCAGCTGCAGTTTTGACAAGTGGGATTGCAGGTTCAATTGCCATGAATGTTAATCAAATTACTCTTAAGAACTTAGTAACCATCAGAAGTTTCTCCCCCCACCCCCACACACACATTTAATCCCTCTCATTCGGACACCTGGTATATAGTCTTTATGTTTTATGCTACTAACTTACCAAGAAGACACATAAAACATTCCAAATCCCATGATTATACACTCCAGATGACACAGGAAATAAGTCACAATTATCCGTATCTTCTATTCGCATAACAAGGAGCATCAACATATTTATAACCACAGTGTCAAACGGTTTCTTGTCTGAACTGTTAGGCATCTCAGTGGTATTTAATATACAGGTAATTAAGACGCATAGGGGTCTCCACTGCTCTCAGGGATTTTGTGAGCGTCTATTTGCACATTGTGGGTTGAGATGCTCATGAACCTGACTGACCTTGGTAAAACTGATTATCATCGTGCAGACAGTTCACATGTCTGGGGAACCTACGTTGAACTGTAGAACTGACAGGCCAAACTTCATAACAAACAGACTCGGATATAAATCCCGTCTCCTTTTGCTCTGATTCGCTGCCCCCCACCCCACCTCCCTTTGGAGTAATACTGACACAGTATGAATGTTTATCATTTTAATTATTTTTTTAAATTATATTATTAGGTTCTCTGTGTGTGTGTGTGTGTGTGTGTGTGTGTGTGTGTGTGTGTGTGTGTGTGTGTGTGTGTGTGACAGCACTTGTGTTGAGGTCAAAGGACAATTATCTGGCTTTCTCTCTCTCCCTGCAATCTAGGTACTGACGGGGGAACAAACTCAGGTCCCCAGGTTTGATGCTTATACCTACAGAGCCAATTTTTGCCAACCCTAACTACTTTTCTTTTCTTTGTTTTTAATTTCATTTAGTCTTTTTTTTTTCACTCCAGATTTTATCCCCCTTCCAGTCCACTCTCTGTTCCACATCCCATACCTCATGCCCACCTCCCCTGTCTCCACAAGGATGTCCTTACTGCTCCAGCCCCCATCCCACCTACCTCTCCACTCCCTGGGGCCTCCAGTCTCTTGAGGGTTAGGTGCACCCTCTCTGACCCTGCAGTCCTCTGCTGTATATGTGCTGGGGGCCTCATATCAGCTGGTGCATGCTGCCTGGTTGGTGGCTCAGTGTCTGAGAGATCTCGGCGTTAGTTGAGCCTACTGGATGTTCTACAGGGTCACTAACAGGGACATCCTGAGCTTTGCAGGGAAATGGATGGAACTAGAAAATATCATCCCGAGTGAGGTAACTCAGACCCAAAAGGACATACATGGCATGTACTCAGTAATAAGTGGATATTAAGAGGCCTTTTAATATGCTGCAAACTCCTGTTTTGACAGTGTTCTGTTTAGAACATTTTGCATCCATTTTTCATAAATGTATTTGGACATTGATTGAAGATTTCTTTGCTGGTAGATGTGTCTTGAGACTGGCGTTAAGTTGGTGCTAGACTGCTGGAGGAATGAAGAAGTGTTTGTTTGCTCCTCTTCACTACTTTAAGCACCATTGATGATTGGTAGCAAATCTGATTTAGATGTTTGATGTCCAGAGGTTCTCTTTATTTGAAGGTTTGGCAGTTATTGACTTGCTCTTAGTGTTTACCAGACTAGTCACAATCCCTGCTTCCTAGTGCTACCTTTTAAGGCTTTGGTACCATGTGTAGAAAACAAAACGTAGACTTCCAATGCAAATTTGGAAAAATACTGCCTTTTAGACTGACGTTTTCACTGTATCAGGTACGTAACTCATGCAGAAACAGAAGCATGTAGCTAAAAAACTGTATAAAAATTAGCTTTTTACCGAAGTTAAATCAGGAACAGATAAACCAGTTAAACAACCCCATAACTCCTAAGGAAATAGAAGCAGTCATTAAAGGTCTCCCAACCAAAAAGAGCCCAGGTCCAGACGGGTTTAGTGCAGAATTCTATCAGACCTTCATAGAAGACCTCATACCAATATTATTCAAACTATTCCACAAAATTGAAACAGATGGAGCACTACCGAACTCCTTCTATGAAGCCATAATTACTCTTATACCTAAACCACACAAAGACCCAACAAAGAAAGAGAACTTCAGACCAATTTCCCTTATGAATATCAACGCAAAAAATACTCAACAAAATTCTGGCAAACCGAATCCAAGAGCACATCAAAACAATCATCCACCATGATCAAGTAGGCTTCATCCCAGGCATGCAGGGATGGTTTAATATCTGAAAACCATCAACGTGATCCATTATATAAACAAACTGAAAGAACAAAACCACATGATCATTTCATTAGATGCTGAGAAAGCATTTGACAAAATTCAACACCCCTTCATGATAAAAGTCCTGGAAAGAATAGGAATCCAAGGCCCATACCTAAACATAGTAAAAGCCATATACAGCAAACCAGTGGCTAACATTAAACTAAATGGAGAGAAACTTGAAGCAATCCCACTAAAATCAGGGACTAGACAAGGCTGCCACTCTCTCCCTACTTATTCAATATAGTTCTTGAAGTTCTAGCCAGAGCAATCAGACAACAAAAAGGGGGGTCAAGGGATACAGATCGGAAAAGAAGAAGTCAAAAATATCACTATTTGCAGATGATATGATAGTATATTTAAGTGATCCCAAAAGTTCCACCAGAGAACTACTAAAGCTGATAAACAACTTCAGCAAAGTGGCTGAGTATAAAATTAACTCAAATAAATCAGTAGCCTTCCTCTACACAAAAGAGAAACAAGCCGAGAAAGAAATTAGGGAAATGACACCCTTCATAATAGACCCAAATAATATAAAGTACCTCAGTGTGACTTTAACCAAGCAAGTAAAAGATTTGTACAACAAGAACTTCAAGACTCTGAAGAAAGAAATTGAAGAAGACCTCAGAAGATGGAAAAGATCTCCCATGCTCATGGATTGGCAGGATTAATATAGTAAAATGGCCATTTTACCAAAAGCGATCTACAGATTCAATGCAATCCCCATCAAAATACCAATCCAATTCTTCAAAGAGTTAGACAGAACAATTTGCAAATTCATCTGGAATAACAAAAACCCAGGATAGCTAAAACTATCCTCAACAATAAAAAAGGACTTCAGGGGGAATCGCTATCCCTGAACTCAAGCAGTATTACAGAGCAATAGTGATAAAACTGCATGGTATTGGTACAGAGACAGACAGATAGACCAATGGAATAGAATTGAAGACCCAGAAATGAACCCACACACCTATGGTCACTTGATTTTTGACAAAGGAGCCAAATCCATCCAATGGAAAAAAGATAGCATTTTCAGCAAATGGTGCTGGTTCAACTGGAGGTCAACATGTAGAAGAATGCAGATCGATCCATGCTTATCACCCTGTACAAAGCTTAAGTCCAAGTGGATCAAGGACCGCCACATCAAACCAGACACACTCAAACTAATAATAGAAGAAAAAACTAGGGAAGCATCTGGAACACATGGGCACTGGAAAAAATTTCCTGAACAAAACACCAATGGCTTATGCTCTAAGATCAAGAATCGACAAATGGGATCTCATAAAACTACAAAGCTTCTGTAAGGCAAAGGACACTGTGGTCAGGACAAAACGGCAACCAACAGATTGGGAAAAGATCTTTACCAATCCTACAACAGATAGAGGCCTTATATCCAAAATATACAAAGAACTCAAGAAGTTAGACCGCAGGGAGACAAATAACCCTATTAAAAAATGGGGTTCAGAGCTAAACAAAGAATTCACAGCTGAGGAATGCCGAATGGCTGAGAAACACCTAAAGAAATGTTCAACATCTTTAGTCATCAGGGAAATGCAAATCAAAACAACCCTGAGATTTCACCTCACACCAGTGAGAATGGCTAAGATCAAAAACTCAGGTGACAGCAAATGCTGGCGAGGATCGGAGAAAGAGGAACACTTCTCCATTGTTGGTGGGGTTGCAGACTGGTACAACCATTCTGGAAATCAGTCTGGAGGTTTCTCAGAAAATTGGACATTGAACTGCCTGAGGATCCAGCTATACCTCTCTTGGGCATATACCCAAAAGATGCCCCAACATATAAAAAAGACACGTGCTCCACTATGTTCATCGCAGCCTTATTTATAATAGCCAGAAGCTGGAAAGAACCCAGATGCCCTTCAACAGAGGAATGGATACAGAAAATGTGGTACATCTACACAATGGAATATTACTCAGCTATCAAAAACAACGAGTTTATGAAATTAGTAGGCAAATGGTTGGAACTGGAAAATATCATCCTGAGTGAGCTAACCCAATCACAGAAAGACATACATGGTATGCACTCACTGATAAGTGGCTATTAGCCCAAATGCTTGAATTACCTAGTTGCCTAGAACAAATGAAACTCAAGACGGATGATCAAAAATGTGAATGCTTCACTCCTTCTTTAAAAGGGGAACAAGAATACCCTTGGCAGGGAAGAGAGAGGCAAAGATTAAAACAGAGACTGAAGGAACACCCATTCAGAGCCTGCCCCACATGTGGCCCATACATATAGAGCCACCCAATTAGACAAGATGGATGAAGCAAAGAAGTGCAGACCGACAGGAGCCGGATGTAGATCGATCCTGAGAGACACAGCCAGAATACAGCAAATACAGAGGCGAATGCCAGCAGCAAACCACTGAACTGAGAACGGGACCCCCGTTGAAGGAATCAGAGAATGAAGAAGGAAGAGCTTGAAGGGCTTGAGACCCCATATGTACAACAATGCCAAGCAACCAGAGCTTCCAGGGACTAAGCCACTACCTAAAGACTATACATGGACTGACCCTGGACTCTGACCTCATAGGTAGCAATGAATATCCTAGTAAGAGCACCAGTGGAAGGGGGAAGCCCTGGGTCCTGCTAAGACTGAACCCCCCCAGTGAACTAGACTGTTGGGGGGAGGGCGGCAATGGGGGGAGGGTGGGGAGGGGAACACCCATAAGGAAGGGGGGGAGGGAAGGGGATGTTTGCCCGGAAACCGGGAAAGGGAATAAAACTCGAAATGTACATAAGAAATACTCAAGTTAATAAAAAAAAAAAAAAACATTTCTTAAGCCAACACAATACATGACAGGCTAGACTTGTCCTTCATTGGAAGCTGAAATATGAAGCCTGGAGAAAAGTTTTTGTTGTTCTGTCTTTTGTGGGGGAAGGGGCCTTGGTTTAATGATTTAGTTCCCTATTCTTAAAATAAATACAATAAAACAAAAAAAAATTAGCTTTTGTAAGCACTGGCTTTTCTAATGACCTATTTATTTTCAGTCAGTGAGATCTTATCTTCATATGACCTTATTGTCAACTGTTTGGTCTTGTTTTCATTTTAGTCTGTAAGGCTGCTTTAGGATATCTTGAAACACACAGGTTTAGCAAATCCCATTAGTTTCTGATTATCTAGAAATCTCTTCATTTCTCCTTTCATGTTTTTCCCTTATCACGGTAAGTAGGCTAACCCTCTAACTGCCTTCCAGCCTCCAACATTCCTGATGAGAAATCTGCTAAGGTAATTCCTTCCATGTGATGAGCCTGATACTTTAAAGATTCTCTTCCTCTTGCAACAGGCTCACTATATGTCTCAAAGTAGGTCTAGGATTCCATCCCACCCTGGGGTCATCATCCTCTTGGATGCTCGCATGGGGTCCTCCATCCACTTAAGGAAGTGTCTGGCTCTGTCTCCAACACCATCTCTTTCTCCCTCTTTCTATTTTATGTCTTAGTCTTCTTTGTGTTTCCCCTTTCATTCTTCACTCATCCTTCCTTCTTCCTTCTTCCTGTTCTCTAGATTTAATACATCCAATCTGGACGACCCTCTGCCCAGGTTCTTCTGCTCATTTAAGTCTGCTCCAACATCCTTCGTGGTAATTTCCATTTTAGTTACCATAATCTCCAGCTCTGGGGTTTCCCTTGTTTTGCTCCAGCATTTGTTCATTGCGCAGTTATACTTTCCCTGATTTTTTCCATTTCTTCCATTGCTGTGTGAACTAGCCTTAAGACTAGTTTTAAAGGGTGTTGTTTTCCCTATTCAGTCTTGACACCCTCTCTCTTTCAGAGGTAGCTTCTGCTTTATTTCTCTCTATTCTTTACTTCTCTTATTTCTCTTCCTGTCTTTGTTCTTTTACTCCTAAATAGTCAATATTTCTCTATGTCTGTGCCTTATTATTATTTTTGCCAAAAAAAAAGCCTAAATAAAATAGCATGTTAAATCTGGAACCAGATACTTTCCTGTGTCTGAAGTTCATGGATATTTCTGTTTTGGTTTTAAATTATGTAAATCGTCTTCTATTCCAAGCATCTGCCAGAGTTGAAAACTTAACGTCTTTCCTACCTTTTCTGAGCCTGTAGTTTTCACTAGACATAAATAGTCACTTTCTCATTTTCCTTATACCTTTTGTGTTGATTGTCTTACTTTCATGCCTGTCTTCCATCCAAAAGAAAAGCAAAATAGATAGATGATTGAGAGAGAGAGAGAGAGAGAGAGAGAGAGACAGAGACAGAGACAGAGAGACAGAGAATGAAGAAGGGTAGAGGGGAAATGCCAGTACTTTTGTATCCCCACGTAGTCACTTCAGCTGTGGGGGGAAGGGATTTGTACAATTGAAGAGATTTCTACAAGGCTCCATGCTTCTGTCTCTATGTGCGAAAAGGGAACACATACACATTAATATTTGTAAGATGGGGATCTTGGTGCCTACCTTACTAGGAGCTTACACACTGTGTGCAAATTACTCTTGCAGTTCATACATGGCTTGCCACTGGGCTGAGGGTAACGGTTAGCCAGTTAACACATGAAAACTGACCAAAATTAACTGCAGTTAACTGCCTAAATATTCCTATGGAAGTTACAAGTCTTCAATGTACTCCAAAGTTCCAAAATATTTACATCAGGCAGACTCTGCCAGTGCAATCATAGCTCAGTGGGGGAGACAGATTCTCAGTGCTTCCTACTCAGCCATCTGCCCAGATTCCTTGCCTCCGTTATTCCTGAGAGAGTTGTTCAGCCTCCATGAATGCTAGTTTATTCATCTACCAAGAAACAGTGATATGCATCTTGTAAGCTTGTATGAAGTTGGAGAAAAATCCAAGGAAACTTCTTCGAAGGACTTCTAGCACATGGTAAACAGACCCTGCCTGCTGGCTGTCACTGCAGTGCATAGAAGTGGTCTTTAGTTCCATTATCATTCAGTTTGGTTCAGAGGTCATCTTTATTGGTAATAGAATTCAACTCTTTATGATGTAGAAATCGAGGCTCAGTCACATGACTAAGGTCACAGACAAGGTGTTCAAACCTATGGACCATAATTTTATACATAATGTCCCTGTTCGGCCACACCTGTATATTTGCTTCTAATTTGAGAAAGGACACAAATTAAAGAAAAATTATTTCCCACAGGACTACAGGTTCATAGCCATTGAATGGATTCACGTTTGCTCCTTGGACAGTGTCAGGCATCCAGGATGTTACTACCATTACTACCTTCAAAGGTTATGCCTTGATCGACTAACACCTAAGATTTTAACTCAGAGAACACTACATACTCACTCTAAAATATAAACTATCCCTGCAAAATATGAAAGTATAATATAATTAAATGTTGTATGACTTGAGAACATCTATATGATACAAATAGGAGTCCATTCAAGAACTGTGGACCTATAGACTGGTGAGTGAGAGAAACTTTCTGGATTCTACTAATTTTCTTTAATTTGTGTCCTTTCTCAAATTAGAAGCAAATATTCAGCTGTAGCAAAAGTACAGTATGTTTTTGTTTGGTTGGTTGGTTGGTTGGCTGGTTGGTTAGTTTTTTTGTTTGTTTGTTTGTTTTGTTTGGGGGCTAGGATTTGAAGAAGTGAGATGTATCTTATAGGTAGAGATAACTATAGGTAGAGTAAACTTATAGGTAGAGTAAAGTTCTATCTATAGGCATAGTGTATCGCCAGAGACTCTGAATAAAGGAAACAGTGCTGACAACATGGTGAGATACTATAAAACATTTACTCCGATAATGCCCTAGCTCCAGCTGGAATAGATTTTTCCTATTCTAAGGACAATGCTGAGTGCACATGCCAAGATATTATTGGTACAGCAGCTGCCATAGCAATGGTGCCCCCGAAATGGCCTGTTCTCATCTGTTTACATCACTGGAGAATTTCTAATGTTTCTCTTCATCGCCAATTTTCTTTGGTCTCCTGGTGATGGTACAACCTCCTAATTTACATCACCATGTTTAAGTGCACCTCACAGTCAATGCACACTAGCTCCAAAACAGGAGGGATGTGTCTGTGACTGTATGTGTGTGTATGCATGTATGTATGTATGTATGTATGTATGTATGTATGTATGATGTATGTATGTATGCATGTATATATGTATGTATTTAAGAAGCTTGCTATATCAAAAAAACCAGGGAACTCCAGAGAGATTTGAGGTTGGTTATTACAATAGAAAAGAGCAGTTTGAGTGGTCACACAAAGGTAACTCGATGAACAGGAATCAATCAATAATTATATACGTAGAAAAGTAAGTTAAGAGAAAGGACTGAGGTTATCTGTCTAAGAAGCAATGTTGTTTTGCAGTTTTCTGGTTGTGAGGAAATTCTATTTTATCTCTGTTATAAATGTGCTTATAAAGTCAACATAGTTTCGATTGTTGGCTTTTTTGTTCATGAAGGTTTGTTTGTTCCATTGGTTGGACAGTTGGACAGTTGGTTGGGCGGTTGGTTGGTTTTCCATTATGGAGAATCTTCATATAATGTTGATACCCAGTCAAATTCTGTCCCACAATGGAGAAACCCACTGGTTGCAACTAAACTAATTCTCTGAACACTATCTGGGGCTTTGTCTTTCTTGTATTTTTCTACTTTACTACCAGTGTACTTACTATTGATTCTCCTACACCAACGGGGGAACTAAAACATGAGGAATGATATGTGAGGGCTAAGGTGACACAGCAAGCATGTTTTATTCCCATAGAAGTGGAGTCTTTTAAGAATATGAAATGACCAACATTGTCATCATTGATGACAGCTATAAATGTGAACATCAGAGGCAGGGAAATTGATGGGCTACTGAGTTTGAGCAAAGCAGAATAGTCAGGACAGTGTAGATCACAGGTAGCTCTGGAGTAGAGTAAATGCCAACAAAAGGAGCAGGTGAAACTCTGGTAATCATTACTCATTTTCAGTGGAACTATGGCCACAGGTATAAGCATGAGAAATTCGAAACGTATTCTCAAGCCCATGGATAACACATTTACCTTTATTTGATTTTTTATATTGTTTGAGGTAAATTCAATCTTTGATTTTCAAGATGGTCCACCATGGATAACCAAAAAAATTACATTGTTGGCCCCCATAGCCAGAACACCTTAGAAATTATTTTTGAAAAAAAATGTAATAATTTACGAATGGATATCCACACACAATAGAAAAATTCTTATTGGATGATGTAGTAGTTTAAGGAGTCCTATCCCCTGGTAATGTTTTAACCCATTATGGGAATATAAATACAAATTAGCAAATGAAGAAGAAATACCATTGGCCTTTCTCCTGATGAATACATTTGTGATGAAAGTGACCAATTTGTGTCCTGAAACTTTTTGTTTCTAACACAGATTGAAATACCAGCCCACCTTGTCAAAAGCCTGAACTGATGAGACTTTTCAATAAGAAGAACAGTTACTTAAAGTTTAGAAAAAAAAAGTTGTGGGACATAAAAGTTTTTCTATTCAGAAGTCAGCCTCACAGAGAGGAAGATGAAGGGAAACTAAATACGAACAATTCTTTTTTACTTTATGCTATGAGATAGGTAATTTTTTTCTCCTTCTTTTGAAATAAGTGAATAGAAGAACTGAGAAAAAAGTGAGAATATTGGAATCATGGAGTTAGAAGAAAAAAATGTTCTTCTAGCCAGACAAACTGAAAGCCTGGATGAATCATTAGAATTCAGAAGAGACCACATAAGACTCAAGATGGAAAGGCAACACCAATTTCCTTACAGGAGTTCCACACAGTGGCAGTAACTGTGTCAGTTGACACTGGTGTCCGCCTTCCAGTACCCAAGCAGAACAGAATAGTGCAGCAGGGGGGCAGAAAAGCTAGGTGGCATTTGGGAGATTAGCAACTCTCTGGAGGATCAGAGGACAGGCATCTAAAATCAGATGAGTAGACACTAGTATATCATATGTTAGTGAAGCACAGCTCATCCTCTACATTTATTAAAAAACTGGATAATTCCAGCCATGACCCCAGACAGGCTGCAATGAAATTGCCTTCAAAGATCTCCCTCAAATCTGTGATCCTCATACTGTTGATGCATGGCAATGTTGTACTGTGAAGGAGACAGGTGGGAACACAAAATCCAAAATAAGTCATAAAAAGCAATCACACAGTGACTTTAAAATAAGTTACACTTAATGTTTCAAATGAATAAAAATCAATGTTTCCATGAAATGGGATGAATCATATGAAATTGAACATTAGTAGACACCACAAACCTAAAATTATTTTTAAACACATAAATAGAGGGGTGGAAGAAAGGCAATAATTGTTGAAACAACTACCCACATATCTGGACAAGCTGCCAAGTACCACAGACAATATATCTTTCAAATAAACATTTTACATAAAGGAAAGAAGACTTAAATGCTATAAGAAAGGAAACTATGGCACGTACCTTTAATCCCAGGCAGAGGCAGGTGAATCTTTGTGACTTTGAGATCACCCTGATCTACAGAGTGAGTTCCAGAACAGAGAGAGCTACACAGACAAACTTTGTCTTCAAAAAGAAAAGGGAAGAGGGGAAAAAGAAAGAAAAAAGACACTATGAACATAGTATTTCTTAATATAATAAGATGACTTATCATGAGATGACTATGTGTGTGTTGGCATGTATATGTGTGGATGTGCGTATGCATGTGCTTCTGTGTATGTACATATGCATTTGTGTGTATGTGAGTGTGTGTGTATGTATGTGTGAGTTTGCATGTGGCTGTGTGACTGTGTGTGTTTGCATGTGGATGTGTGGACATGTGTGTGCATGTACATCTGTGTGTGCATGGGACTTATTATCTTGATTGGAGAAAAAGAAAACAGTGAATAGAATAATATATTCAAGGTAAATGAAAATGTTCCTAAGAGTGACGTCATCTTGACAGCTTGTAGACTGCATCCTCAATGAATGCCAGCTGCTTTATTAGTCATATTAAGGAAACAGCAACACCTGCACTACAAAACGGTCTTTGAGATCTAAAAACAAACTGAAAAATGAGGTTAATATTTCAACACAGGACTGTTCTTATTTTTGTATCACTAACTAATATAAGCACTCTTGTGTGCCTGCTACATACTGAAGGAATCTAGGACTTGGCCCTGCCTTGATTCCCTCTCTGTCAGAGGTGGGCAGAGGGGAACTCTGAGCAGACTCAGTGAAATTCCATTGTATGATTTATTGGAGTTGCTATTTAGGTCATTTTATTAACCTTAGAAGAAGGAAAGTCTTTACATGCCTTCACATACACACACACACACACACACACACACACACACACACACACACCACACATGTACACACATGTACACACATACACATACAAACACATGCACAATACATAAATGCACATGCACATACATAGATGCATATGCACACACATACACATACAAACACATGCACACACACATAAATGCACTTGCACATGTACATGTGCACATGTACACATGCAAACACACACATAAGCCCACAAAGGTGCACACAAATGCACACACAAACAGACACTCACACACAAACACATCATGGAAAGCTAAATTCAGTGATACTTTAAGCAAATACACTTCTGAAAAGAAAGTAAGACTATTTTCCACAGTTACCATGATTCAACTGGACTGTGACCAGAGATTCGCAGGGGCAAAGTGTTTTATAACCTTGTTGGCAAAGCACTCATAAATATAGAAGGCTCACAAGGCAGTATAGTAGATACGTTCGGCTCTCAATGCAGTCTGGAGAAAAGGGGCAGAGAGGGCCCTCTCATACACAGGGTCCTTGGGTCCTTTCTCATACATCAGGGTGTAGGATAGTCTGCATCAGAAGTATTAGTCCATGAACTTCTACGACAAAGGCAGTTGATGGCTGCAAGCTTTGAAGATGAATTAGCCAGACAAAAAGAAATACCCGTCTTCGTGTTATTTCAAGTTTTCTGCATCACTAAGAAAACATTGCTCTTGTCACAATGAATTAAATAGCTGTACACTCATTCCTTTATTCAGCCCTTTCAACAGGTACTGGGTGGTACCCATCTTGTGCTAGGATGTTGAAGGGTGGGTCAATTTTATCTGATCCTATTGCTTTTTGCCTCATCGCTGTTCATTTCCTACTTACTTTGGCCGAGTATAACGTCATCAAATTATCACCAAAAAATAAGGCCAGCAAATATTATCAAAAATACACAAGAGCTATTACAACTATTGAGCTAATTTCTAAAGACAATAATATCCCCACAGCCTGTATTCACTAAGAAATTTTAACCTGCACAACATGAAGCTTTAGAAGCTTCTACAATTGAATTTTCTAATGCTGATAATACTGATATTTATTTCTAAAAATGTATTAATAATGTTGACACCGTTTTAAGATGTTTAGAGTTCTCCTCATGGTTCCTTCAGTATTAAAAAAAAACTACAGACTCACATTATCTGAAGTTGCTAGATTATATGTATCGTGGGTGCATGCATAAAACACATTTCCTCTCCTCTCAGAAGCTCTGAATTTGAAAGCTATATCTATGCTCTAAAAACTATGTTCTTAGGAAAAAGCAAACATTACTCTCCAGGAGACAAAGAGCTGTAGTTTTGAAATGGATGCTCTGATGTTGTTTTGGTGTGTGTGTGTGTGTGTGTGTGTGTGTGTGTGTGTGTGTGTGTGTCTGTGTGTCTGTGTGTCTGTGTGTCTGTGTGTCTGTGTCTGTGTGCTTGTGTCTATGTGTGTTTATGTGTCAGTGTGTGTCTGTGTGTGTTTGTATGTCTGTATGTGTCTGTGTGTCTGTGTGTGTCTACATGTCTGTGTGTGTCTGTGTGTTTGTGTATATCTGTGTGTGTCTGTTTGTATCTGCATGTTTCTGTGTGTCTACGTGTCTCTGTGAATGTCTATGTATTCTGTATGTTAGCAAGAAAAAGCTCTATGTTACATATTTAAAAAATTATCCAATTGCCACTGCTTATTTACATCACACAATGTAGCAAAGTAATATTTCTTTAAAATATAAATTGTTTAGGCAAACAGATTTTCTTGTAAATATAAGATGTGATAGTCACACTGACAATCCTAGCTAATCTCAATGTGTCACAAAATAAAACAAAGAAAATGAATATGAAAGACATAGGCACAAAGAGAGAGAGAGAGAGAGAGAGAGAGAGAGAGGGAGAGAGAGAGAGAGACAGGAAAAGACACAGAGATTTGAGGGCAAGAGGAGATATAGACAGGATTGGTAGTGAGATGGGGCATTGAAATGGTCAGTATACATTGTATATATTTAATTTAAAATTTAATAAAAATTTATTTAGTAAAGTAAGAGAAAATTGCAAACAGGCTAAGACAGTAGAATAAAATGAAATAAAGACTAGTGTTAGTGAGAGCGTTAGAAAACTAGAAATACAGCCCATTAGACTCCCAGCAATAGTAGACTTTTATTGACCCCAAATGTATACATAAAAGTAATATCAGTTATTCATTTTAAATTTTCTATGCATAAAGTTCCCAGAAAGTAAAATTTCATGTAACTCTGTCTGAAAGATTCTTTTCTCATGACATCACTGGAGGGATTGGATGTTGAAAGGAGTAGAGAAGACAATGAGAAAACAGAACACATGGGTAAAAAAGAGAATGCCCTCAGCCAAAGGGTCCCCAATAGTCCCTTATTCTAGGAACACATGGAGAATTGCTACTTTACCACTGGAAGGTTATG
The DNA here is from genome assembly GCF_011064425.1 of Rattus rattus. Taxonomy (NCBI): domain Eukaryota; kingdom Metazoa; phylum Chordata; class Mammalia; order Rodentia; family Muridae; genus Rattus; species Rattus rattus. The sequence goes on along the minus strand of NC_046155.1, from coordinate 196,156,008 downwards.
CTTCTTTGTTTGATTTTTCTGGAACCTTCTATCTGCCTTCTCTTGGGGTCAAAGTGACAAATAAGTCAGCTTTCACCTACAGGGGAAGATTCACATATTATGTCACTCATGTGTACTTTGCTTTTATTGGCTCGTGGGAAGTGTGCTCAATGACCATGGAGCATGGCTTTGAGAGAAACACAAATGAAATGTTTTAAGCATTTTACAGCAAAGGAAGAGGTCTCTGCTTAGTCCTTAATGTAGGTAGTAGAAAATATAACATAAAATAATGAAATAACATATGACCTCTTTTTATATTCATGGGAAAATAAGAGTTTTTTCTTTGGGACTTATTAAAATAGAATTAATCTCTCTGTCTCTGTCTCTGTCTCTCTGTCCCTCTCTCTCTCTGTGTTCTCTCTCTCTCTCTCTCTCTCTCTCTCTCTCTCTCTCTCTCTCTCTCCCTCTCCTTCCCTCCCTCCCTCCCTGTGTGTATGTATGTGTGTGTGTCTCTTCTTTCTCTGTGTGTGTCTGACTGTCCATCTCTGTCTCTCTCCCTCATTTCCTGCCTCCACTCCCACCCACCACTAACTGGATAATAATGGAGAAATTCAGACAGGTGTTCACTTGACAAAGTCTCCACTTGCATGATTCCCTGCAATGTAGGACAAGCATTTTTATTTCATTTGATTTACCTCATTCATCAAGAGCTTGAAAAGCTAATGCTCTAGGGAGTGTTTCCTGCTCCATTAAAAATATGGATTTCTGTGTGGGGATGTGGACACAAAGGTCATGACAAAACAAGGAGACATTTCCAATATCGTGCCGAATTTATAAAGGAAACTCACTGAGCCTTTCAGAACAAAACCTCTTCCTTCCTCACTCAAACTGACAAAATCCTGAAAGGGTAGAAAGGGCTCAAGGCTAGAAGACATTTCTTCTCCAAATCTCATCAGCTTTACTGTGAATACTTAAATATGATTGGGGAAAGAGTTAAGCCATGTGAAAGACACGATTTGATATAAAGCCAGCAAACCAGATTAGAAAATGTATTCTTTGTGCTTTTGGACTCCCTCTGTCCATTTTGTTTCTGAACCAAGAGTCTCACGAATTCAAAGGATCAATTCAAAAGCAAAATAGAAGAAAGATGAGCTAAGGCAACTGGTCAACCACCACACCACAATCAACATGTAGTTGATTCACTGAAGCCTCTTTTACCCTTAGTGAACCAAGATCAATAAAGTTTTAGAAAGTACTAATAACTAGAGGAATAGTATGAGGAATGAGTGTAGCAGCAGACAGCAGCTGCTTTACAACCACATACAGAGGATGAACATTTATAAGCAAAAGATACACATGTGACATGTGAGAGCAGAAAGATACACATGTGACATGTGAGAGCAGAAAGATATCAATAAATGTGCTATGCTACGCCTCCTTCCGCTGGAACTAGGTTGTACATACAGATACTCTGTCAAACATCAATGGTTCTCAGACAAATACAGTATCTAAAGCACTTTGCATAGTAATGCCTGGAATTTTACAGAACACAGTTAACCAATCATCTAGAATACACAGTTTTAAGTATTTATTATGAAATTTTTTAATGTGATATAGTATTTAAGTCACTGCTTAGTAGAGAAGTAGGTGCAGTCAATACCAGGAAGGGGCTGGGGTACAAAAGAGTGTCTCCCAGGCCATATGCCTTACTCCTTCATTTTGAGCACCTCACTCTTTTCCTTCATTTTACTTCTATTCGGTTTGCACAGAATGAAGAAGAAGAAGAAAATAAAGGCTGGAGAAGGGGTTGTATTTAATATCTACGGGTTTGGTCAAGACTCATTCAAGTAAAAGGAACAACAAGGACAATCCTTCCTTCAATTTGCTTCTTGTCTACCTGCTAATCCTGCTAATTCATGGCTCCCAGTGGGTTTCTGATAATACATTTAACTTTCCTAGGACAACATTCATACCACCACGTCAGAGCAGGACAAAATGAAAGGCTCATTCGCTGAGCAACAATACCCCTTTCCAAAGCCAGCCATTTTTCCAGACAGAAGACCATGGGAAAATGCTGGTGGCACACCCAAATTCCTGTCTCTGCAACTCGTTTTCATATATTTAGAAAGTTCCTGATGGGACTTAAAGCATGAGTAACTGCAATCAAAATTCTGGTTCCCTTCAGGGGAAGGATCTCTAAGCATAACAAGAAAAATTAAATAGCAGCGATCCCATAAAATGCCAACAGAAAGTTTTTTATGATATTTGCTGTGTATGATTTAATTGACAAGTAATATTTTATGTACTTACTATATATAATACAATATTGTGATATGCATGTACATCATGGAATGAAAAAAATTAATATTCCCTCCCATCACTTTCCTTTCATGGTAAACACTAATCAAATTTCATTTCACAAACACCTCATTCCAAGGGAGGAAATGATTTTTTTTAAACCGAAATAACTAGGCATTCCAAGCACCTGCTAGTGAGCAGATAAAGAAAAGACCGAGAGTGTAATGAGTCAGAAAATTACCTTAAGTTCCTCTCTAGAGTGTGACTAATGTCAAAAGGTATGCCTTTGAATCACAGGTCTATCACTGATAGTTTACCTAAAAAAAAGAAAGAAGAAAAGAGTGTGTGTGTGTGTGTGTGTGTGTGTGTGTGTGTGTGTGTGTGTGTGTGTGTGTGTTTGCTGCTTTAGGAGAAATCTTTCCACGTATCAAAATATCAAAAGTGCTTAAATTTCTTGAACATCCAAGTTTAAAGTTCTTGAACACCAAAGTGGGTGATTTCAAAAACCTGAACATTGTTATTATAATTTATTTTGTCCATTTGCTTCCTTTGAAATTAACGATGTTCGTCAGATAGACGGTCTTTACTAAATCACACGGATTTATGTCCTCAAGTTAACTGGCTGTCTATCTTCTGGTGTTAAAATCCTTAAGGCAGAAACAGTTCTAAAGCAAAGTAGCCTTGATCTGGAATCCACCAGTTGTTCTGCAAGTTCTGCAGAAAGAATCATGTGTCCAATGAGGAACTCAGGAAACAGTCTCAACAGGTTGGTCCTGGTGATATCCAAGAAAGTCTGAAAGTTTCATCTCCTTGCTGTTCATGGAGACCAAAACAGTCTTGGAACATTGAATTAAGCCCCTATATCAGAAGCTCTATAATATCATATCCCACAAAAATCAGCTGTCTGGGGCTAAGATTCTTAGCCTCATGTGACTGAAAAACTCTAAGCTCAAACTGAAATTTAAAAGGAGCTTGCTATCTGCTGTACATAAAAGTTCAAGGAAAACCTTGATTCAGGTATTACATTTTCATGTCCTCTCTCAACTCCTGAGGCAGGGGTATTTTTCAAATGAATTTTCCTAACTACTATAGACTCTAAAACTTCTCATGTTTGAGCCCCCTGAAGAAACTCATGTATGTTCTCTCTCTCTCTCTCTCTCTCTCTCTCTCTCTCTCTCTCTCTCTCTCTCTCTCTCTCTCACACACACACACACACACACACACACACACACACACACACACACACACACCTTCCCTGAAAACAACTCTGCGTTTTAATTAACTCATCTCCCATGATTATAGAAAGAAATACTTCAGGCAGGATAATATATAAAGAAAAAGAGTTTCTATAAATCACAACCTTTGTTGCTAAATTACCAAACAGCATATGGCTGCAACTTTGGTAAGAACCCTTCTCTGAATCACATTATGGTTAATAATTGTATATATTATGTATATGTATACATGTATAGGGATATTTGCATATATGCATATATACATATATGGGGATATATATGGTTATATATCCATAGATGGATATATTTTTAAATTATTTTATTAACATATATTATGTCATAAAATATATTAAATTATATATATTGTAAATATTTAGAATCTTTATCCATATGGCAATTCCCCATCCTGCACCAATCACAATAGCTGCCACATTAAAAACAAGGAAAGAAGCTAAGCATGGCAGGGCACACTTATGTTCCCAGAACTTGGGAGTTAGGAGAATTAGGAGTTCAAGATCAGCTTTGCTGTATAGCAGGTTCAAGGCTAGTTTGGGATACATGAGATCCTGCCTCAAATAAATAAACAGCATCCCCAAATGCTATTTTTTCTATTGTAGTAACTATTTAATAGAAAAGAAAACTTGTAATGAGGGAAATTTCTATTTATTTCATGGGCACTCAATTATAAATATTGACTGTTACTTTGAAAAAGTCCTGGGTCTGCTCTCAGGGTCTTCCATTAACCATTGATGTTTTCTTAAGAGAATGCCACCTGTCTTCCAGGTGGTGTCTCCAATAAGCCATTTCTCTGCTGTTCTTCAATTTCCTAGATATACCAAAATGAAGACTGCCACCAACATCTACATTTTCAACCTTGCTCTGGCAGACGCCTTAGCGACCAGTACACTGCCCTTTCAGAGTGTCAACTACCTGATGGGAACATGGCCCTTCGGAACCATCCTCTGCAAGATCGTGATCTCAATAGATTACTACAACATGTTCACCAGCATATTCACCCTCTGCACCATGAGCGTGGACCGCTACATTGCTGTCTGCCACCCAGTCAAAGCCCTGGATTTCCGTACCCCCCGAAATGCCAAAATCGTCAACGTCTGCAACTGGATCCTCTCTTCTGCCATCGGTCTGCCTGTAATGTTCATGGCAACCACAAAATACAGGCAGGGTAAGGGTTAACATGGGCCTGAGTCAGGGATGAGGGTACCTACAGTCTGAAGTATTGGCGATATCTGAACCAAGCAGAATTCATGGTCCAGTATCTTTGTCAAACTTTACTTTGAATTAAGAAAATGCCTTTAAATGCTTTGAAATGAAAACATTTCTCTATAATTACAAGCCTTCTAGGTATTTTAATAAGAACAAACTCTACTTATTCCTGATTTCTCTGAACTTACTTCATCAAAATGTTGAATAAATGGGAACAGAGCTCTCGCAAAAGTAATTAAAGCTTAAGCCCAGCAAATGTTTTAGTGAGGTTTGCTCATAATTTCTAAGCAGTTGCCTATCTGACAAACTCACATTCCCTGTCTTAATAGAAGCTGCCATCCAGAAGTGGAAGGGAAGAATCCATTAACAGGAAAATCCTACAAACCTTGGATACGGTTATGTCATTTACAATAGCATAAATCCCGCCGAGTGTCTGACTCATTGAGACATATACAGAATTTCTCACTTCATAAGATCTTAATGTGATCCAAGTGGACAGAAAAAGAGAAAATGTGGGAAGGAAAAAAAAAAAAGAAAATAACTTCTCTGTACATCAATGGATGAGTCTCTCCCTTCGTTTCTTTAATTCCTTTCTTACCAGTCTGTAAGCAACAAACTTCACTCAGCTCAGGTCAAAGATACTAGTAGGCAAAGGAGCAATTTCAGTACCCAGTGTTATAAATAAATGTCACCGCTAATTTTTTTTCTGAAAATTCTTTCCTTCCAGGGTCCATAGATTGCACCCTCACGTTCTCCCACCCGACCTGGTACTGGGAGAACCTGCTCAAAATCTGTGTCTTTATCTTCGCCTTCATCATGCCGGTCCTCATCATCACTGTGTGTTATGGACTGATGATCTTACGACTCAAGAGCGTTCGCATGCTATCGGGCTCCAAAGAAAAGGACAGGAATCTGCGCAGGATCACCCGGATGGTGCTGGTGGTCGTGGCTGTATTTATCGTCTGCTGGACCCCCATCCACATCTACGTCATCATCAAAGCGCTGATCACGATTCCAGAAACCACTTTTCAGACCGTTTCCTGGCACTTCTGCATTGCTTTGGGTTACACGAACAGCTGCCTGAACCCAGTTCTTTACGCCTTCCTGGATGAAAACTTCAAGCGATGCTTCAGAGAGTTCTGCATCCCAACCTCGTCCACGATCGAACAGCAAAACTCCACTCGAGTCCGTCAGAACACTAGGGAACATCCCTCCACGGCTAATACAGTGGATCGAACTAACCACCAGGTATGTGCTTTCTAGAATTACGGATAACATATAAAAACACCATATCTGGTACCAGTCTAAGATTTAAATCTTTAAGAAGGTCAGTAGCTTGAGGCAAAGTCCAAGAACAGAGGAAGGAGCGAATCAATTTCTGATCGTAGAGTCAGGAAGATGTGCCACATAAATATGTTGATATATGTGCACAAGTTCATTTAGATATAAAGGTTTGATAAGTAATAATCTATTATGCTGCTAAAAGTTACTATCCCCAGAGCCTTGTCTTCTTTGCAAAGTAAATGGCTTTAGTACATTTGAGAAGTAGTGTCACTTTGGAGTCCTTGATTCACAACTTTTTATATTCCAAAATATCTCACTAATATTCCTATGATTTAAAAGCAAACCCCACCCCAATTCTGTAGTTAAAGAACATTGTCCACTGTGGTCATAGGTACAAGATATTCCCAAGAGAGAGAAAAATGTATAACATATGTATATGTGTTATGTATATGCTATTATGAATGACTATATATATAATATATGTATATGGGTGTGTATATTTGATAGACTATCTCTAATATTTGTTAAGGCTTTGTTTTGTAGACTCCACAGTCTGAATATTAGAGCAAACGCCAGCATATTACCTACTATATTAAAGTTAATTTTAAACAGTTTCCATGCTATTTGGAAATGATTTAAGACTGATTAGAAGTTTGGACATGTATTACTATGTCCAGGAGAGCCCCAAAAAGATCCAAGATTCACTCACAATTTTCTAACCATACAAGAAATGAACAAAGGGGAGGGTGTCTCTAATACCCTTAAAACTGCCTAATTCGCTGTGTTTCAGTAATTCAACATCTAATCTAAAACTTACTGCAATATATGACTTAATTATTAATACTAGTTTAACTATTCCAAATCCTTCCCACACCTAAAAACCACAGTGAGGATAATTTTTTAGTAACACAGAGTTGAAATTCAAGCCTCCTTTGAATTTTTGGGTTAGATTCTTTGTGTTCTCAGGGAGCAGGGTTATGAGGATTAATAAAAAAGACTACCACGTCCTTCAGAGGAGCAGCCAGAGGGAGGCCCTTGGCCCCCACAACGGTATCTGCTCCCACTTGCTGTCTCCCCATCACACATCTCTCACTGTTCCCTTTGTTTTCAGCTATGGCTACCCGGCATAGCCTTTATTCAGTCTTTCTGACTGACCTCAGATTTATCTAATACAACCTAGATGGATCTGCCTCAGGAGACAGGAATGCTCATACCAAAGTGGGAAGTGTGGCTAATGCAATACACGTGAGCCAGCACCCCCAGAGAGCATGGTGGTAATGGCGGCAGATTCATTCCCCACTCAAAGGCAATTATTAACAAATTTATCTCCCTGCTTCCAGCTCAGAAATCAAAGCCAGGCTCTCTCTCTCTCTCTCTCTCTCTCTCTCTCTCTCTCTCTCTCTCTCTCTCTCTCTCTCTCTCTCTCTCTCTCATTGTTATCCACATCAACACATAACCCTTTCACTTTTTCTAAGCAGCCCTCTTTTTAGGGGTTTTCAAACTCTCGCCTGCCACTTTGAAAGGGTAAGGATTTAAATTGATTTTTTTTTCTTCTTTCTCCAACCCAGGGATAACATTCTAGAGCAAGCAATTTGAAACTATCTATACCAAACTGGGCTTCAAATCTTTGGCGTTCAAATATTTTGCTGTCATTGGAGAAAAGGGAGAGAATAGGAAAGCTTGGGCTCTTCCTCCCCTCCCTAGGGGTCCTGCTATGTCTTCCCTCCCAGGCTTGTAGGGCTGTGGCTGCTTGGTAGCTTCCTCTAGGACACTGTTGGGCCTTCTTATCCTGCCTGTCCCACCTGACCTTTCTCTAATGGAAGCACAGCCCTCAACCTCTCTATTCCAGCACATTCCTGTTTCAAACACGATTGCCCTTCAGCGTCTCCATCACTGCCTTCTTCGACTCCCTTCAAAACCCAGTGTTTGCACATCAGTGTGGTTTTTGCACTGCCCAAGAGTAGAAGGGAAGATAATTGGAGAAGTTCTGTCCTAAGTAACTAAAAGGTTTGCTTTAAAAATACATCCAATTAGCACTTACCCTTATCACTGCCTCTGCGGAGCAGCGTCAGCATCAGATAACAGAGAAGCACATTAGCCTGGAGCTGGCCGCCTCCCAAAGGCCCAGCTGGGAGAGCTGGACCTAGAAGAGAAGCTGTAGGAAGCAGAAAAGATTCCCTGACATAATTGAAATGAACAGAAGCCCAAGATCCTATTCCCCAGTCTCTACTGATGTGTCTTTCTTTGAGGTTAAGGCAGTCAGGTAAGGATGGCTGGAGCGATAAGAAACCCTGTTGGTGGTCATTTCTGGCATCCATTCCAATCGGATCTGAAGGATGAGTAGAACTCCATGGCTCTGCCAATGGGAATCATGGGGATTAGCTCAGAGTCAGAATCTGACCAGCAAGTACATTACTGTAGGTTTCATGTTTATTCATTCATTTGTTTTAAATAGGAGCCATCCTGTTAGGAAACAAGGCTAACTGGGTTGGCGTGAGTGACGTTTTAGTTAGAAGTATTAGAAGTTTGTCACAGTTATCAATGTTTATGTTCTCTCTGTCTTTTCTCAGGTATATACATACATATATGTGTGTACATATATAATATATATATCATATTCCACATGTCACATGTCAAGCATGCTAGTCAACTTCCTATCCTGCAGATCAGAGATGCAATGTCCAACCTCCCCAGGGTGTCTATATTCTGACAGATGTCCACACAGTGCAAAGTGAAGTAGTAACATGGCGGTTGTCAAGGTAATTAGATAAGCCATAGGAGAAAGTTCTACGCCAAGCATACATCCAGAGTCACACAGTCTACTAAAGGTGTCTCATTAAAGTTTTCTTGTGCAGCAGAACTATTCCAAGACTAGAGGGTAGAAGCTGTAGGATAGATACATCAGTAAAATCTGGGCCAAGCTTGCCTGCTTGCGTTTGATGAATTTCAGCTCTTTTCACCCAAGCCATTCCCCATCAAGGATGTCAAACACCTGCTCTATGATGCCCACTGTACGAATGGCTAGGTCCACAGACACTCACCCTTAGAGTGCTACCTCAAGCTTTTCTTCCTTCTGCCCACAAGTTCTGAGGGAGAGAAAAGAGAAAACAGGCTCACTTCTTCAGGCCTGGTTACAGAAATCGCAGTAAGTGTCCTGGGGAGATGACTCAGTGTCATGCTGCACAGGCATGAGAACCAGAGTTTAGATCTACAGAGCCCCAGTGAGCATTGATGGGTAGGGGGCAACAGCCTACCTATAGTTACAACACTGGGAAAACATGAGACGGGGTATCCCTGGAGAAACCAGCCATGTTAGCAAGCTCTAGGTTCAGTTGGGAGACCCTACCTCAATAAGATGGAAAGTAATCAAGTATCTCCCAGCACCAACCTCAGGCAACTGCCTCCACATTCACCAACGCACAGAGATACAGTCCCCTTAAAGGAAATGGCATCAAGTTACATCCACGCCTACTGTAGCTCAAAGATCTACATCTAGATCTGATCCCCGTTAGGATCTGAATGGGGGAAAGACGCTAGCTCTTGATGACAGGACCTACAGGCACACTGTGAATGGATGGAGAGGGGGTAAAAGAAAGATAACATTCCTCATACTGTAATAGACAACTATTCCATTGCTTCTTCTGACACCTCTGGTCTCTATCTATCCCTGTCCCTGAGATGTTACCACAGATATCTCCAGAATAGCTGAATGAGGGGAGTTTTAGCTATAGAATGTATATGGAAGAACTCTTTCTTATATAACAACTCAGTGACCCCGTAACACTGACATTTTTGGCCCACCCTCCAGAAACAATGAACAGTAGTAGGGTTTCTCCTCCATAGTTGTTGGTACTCTAATCCCAAGTTAGACTTTGCAAAAAAAAAAAAAAGGTGTCCTCAGATGCCCCCGTCTCCTAATTTGATTTTTAACAAGATGCTTTAAAAGACCAAGACCTGTCCTAGAGAAGTCTTGTCCTCACTGAGAACGGGGTGAGGATGACGTTCTCCTCCAGACTTTATTCATCGCAAGCTCAGCTTCCTGGTCCCCTCTGAACCCAGACTCAATTTATATGCAGTGTGTTTTCTTTATGGCTTTTTGATCTTGATTAGATGGATCCAAGCGAAAGCGTTTGTGTTCCCTCTGTTCGTGCTACAGTTGAGTTTCCCCACCCACGTGCCATCCTGCTGTCCTGCTGAACTGAACTCTGCTTCGTAACACTTCCCCCTATGGACTCCCCTGAGTGACATGAGTCTCCTTCAGACCTGAGATGTCACTGCCCACACAGTGTCTCTCCTGCTTTCTTTCTACCCTGAATTTACCCTATAAGGCACATTCTACTTGATATCTGAGAGATTTTGAAAATTGTGATTTTGTGTGGTCCTGCACATCTCTATTGAACAACATCTCTGATGGATGAGCACGAGAGGACAAATGTTCATGGAGGTTAAATGGTTATACAACATCCAACAATCGGTAACAGGCAATCTCTAAACAAACAGCACTGGTTTTAAGAATAACAGAGCTGTTCTCTGCCCATGCCCAATGTTATGCTTCTTTCAATGACTGTGGTATGACCATAGCCAGAAATCCTCTGCCTCTATGAACTCTAGAATATAAAAGATCTTTAATATATATCCTTGAAGCAATTATGACTTATCATGTGAGAACAAGAATCTTCATTTTAAATAAAACACTATTCCAAAATTCCCGATTTAAATAGTGGGCAAAGTGCTTGCTGCCTAACCATGAATATCTGAGTCTGAATCGCTAATACCCACATATAAATCCAGGACATCGTACACATCTGTAACCTCACACTGAGGTTAGAAAGTCAGACAGGGGTTGGGGATTTAGCTCAGTGGTAGAGAACTTGCCTAGCAAGCGCAAGGCCCTGGGTTCGGTCCCCAGCTCCGAAAAAAAAAGAAAAAAAAAAAGAAAGAAAGAAAGAAAGAAAGAAAGAAAGAAAGAAAGAAAGAAAGAAAGAAAGAAAGTCAGACAGATCCTTGGAGCTTGCTGGCCAGTCAGAGGATGTGAAATAGCAAGCTTCTGGTTCGGTGAGGGGCCCTGTCCCAAAAGATAAGCTAGGGAGGAATAGAGGAAGACAACCGACTTTAACCACTAGCCTACACACACATGCACGCACACACACACACACACACACACACACACACACACAAACACACACATGCAAGCACATACATGCATACGCATTCATAGAACACACACGTATGCACACACAATAAATAAATTGTATCTTTTCCTTCAATTTCTACCGTATTTGATAAGCAATTGTTTTCTCTTTCTCACCAATGGATAACACAAGATTTACAAATAATATAGTTGTCTTTGAAAACAAGCTTTCACTTTTATCAATGAGCCTTACAGGGTTAAGTCATGTAATCACAGTAAACATTATATTAATTTTTCTCATTAGCATGGTAAGGCCATTCCCAAACCCTCTGATTACCATTCTGAAAACACTTTTTTAGCATCTCAATTCAAGGACCAGACCAAAAACAAAAACAAAAAACAAAAAAAAAAAAAAAAAAACAAAAAAAAAAAAACAGGAGATACATGTGAATAAGCTAGAAAACTACAGCCTCCCCAGAGAAGGAAAAGCAAACGCCTCATCTTTAAATTCAACTACATCACTCTCAAAAACTAGATTCGTGGAGTTTTTGTAAGACATCTGTGGAGAGCTAATTTGGGAAGGAAATGATTTCAATTCCATAACAAAGGCTCCAGATGAGAATAGCTCCCAAAATTATGGTACTGGACCACATTACTGCATTCTTGGTGAATGAAGCCAAAATGGCTTTTCTTTCAGCTCTTTGGTTCAAAAGAGAAATGGCTCAATCATTGTGTGTGTGTGTGAATGTGTGTGTGTGTGTGTGTGTGTGTGTGTGTGTGTGTGTGTGTGATGAATGGCCATCTTTATGTATGTCTGAAATTAAAGTAACGTAGGTTTATTTGAATGATATACCACAGATAACAGCAGTAGCCAGTACGTTTCATCTATTAACTATAATAAGGGTAAAATACTGTTTAATTAGAAATAATTTACACACTTGGCTTTAATAACATGTATTGATCTATTTGTAACTAAGGAAACATATTATTTACTCATATGCTGTGTGAATTATAATCTAGGAAACAATTTTTATGGATGAATTCATCCAATGTCATGGTTCAAAGGCAGCGACTGAGAATTAACTCAAAATACTTTTAACTTTATGATCCAGGCTGTCAATCAATATGATTTACCTCTTGGTTCTCTCATTTTAGTTTTATGGTGATTTTGATGTGTATTTTTCTTTTGGCAGGGAAAATTTTAAAGATTAAATGAAATGATATTGCTACTATCTAATTTCCTTGTGCTCACTTTTCCTATTTCTGTACATAACTCTTAAAATATAGCAACAATTTTTAAATTAGATGTTATCTTACTCAGCTAAACTGAAGTGTTAAATTCTTATTTTGTGGCCGTCTTTGGTGAAAATATTCTCATTTGCTGGAATTTACTATTTTGAAGATTTTATTTTTATTTTTAATTTGTGTGTGTGTGTGTGTGTGTGTGTGTGTGTGTGTGTGTGTGTGTAAGTGAGTGTTATGCCCACAGGGGCCAGAAGAAGATAGTATCAGACCTTCTAGAACAGGAGTAGCAGGCGATTACCAGGCCAGTGTGCATGGATGATAAATTAACTTTATCAGCTCTCCATGGAACACAAGCTGAAAGTGACATCACAGTTTGAGATCATTATTCCTCTTCGGTCCTAGAATGAATGTATGGGAAAGTAAGTTGGATCATTTGTCTACAGGAAAGAAGGGGACAAGGCAGGGACAGAGGGAAGGAGACGAGGCAGACAATGAAGGTAGGAAGGCTAATCTGTATAAAATTTATGCTCGCTATCCACTGCTTCTTCGTGCAAGTCTTCTGTGCACACCAGAAATCTCAGGAATGCTAGAAATGCAGGCATCTATCCCTTACCACCTTGGTTATGCCTACTTTTCCAGCATTAGCAATTCTTCATAATGATCAAGAAAATATTTTATAAATAAAGGAGAAATCATCTGCTTCTTTTGCTTTAAGGAACTTAAATATCCCTGGGTTTGGGGAACATTGGGATATTAAAGTTTCTTCAAAAGAAACAGGTAACTTCTCACTGTGCTGAAATGGGTACCCTCAAGATGGGGGACAGGCAAACAGAATTTATGAAAGACAATATTTAGACATAAGAACATATCAATCAAGAGAAATAGTTTTAAGTGTTTTGACAACAAAAACCCAAATTGATAACTTACAGAATGAATAAATGTGGAACATGATATGACTTCTGTGCATTTGATGATAAATCTGCTGTTTAATCCGTATTACAACTTACAGCTAAGGATATCTTTCTGCACTTTCTTCCCTGTGGTGGCAGCTAAAATACCTTTTATTGAAGGCCCCTAAATATTGCCAAAGCCAGTCTCATTCAGATCCTGTAGACTTAATGTTAATTTGAGTTGCTCTTTCAGAGAAAATGACCTGCAGCCTTAATCATTATTCACAAAGAATTAAGGGCCAATCAAGGTAAGTGTTGTTAATGCTGGAAAGGTTTGAACAAGGCCTACTTTCCTAGCAATAACAAAGCCTTGAGAGGTCTTCAGGATGAAATACAATTTATAAAACATAAATTATAAAGCCCTGGACATAAATCGCAAGGAGTAAGAGGAATCTCTGGCATATTGAGTAAAATAGAGTCCCAAGATTAATGGGAAAGATTTTAGCAAATGAACAACTACAAATTATCAAGCTGTGAAAACTTGTCCCAGAACCTAGGTCTCTATGAGAGAAGCAGGTACCTCTGAGAAGCAAGACTGCTTATGGCAAAATTGCCAAGAAAGAAATTAGCTGATAGATGGCACAATTGGGCAAACTCAAGAGCCAGTGTTTTATGTAGATTTGAAAACCTCTACCAATCTCTATAGCTGTACACTGTGTTTAGTTCTGATCTAAATTTAATGATGCCATGACTTAGCTTTATAAAATTTTATCTCATTGTATTCTTAGGAGCCTCAGTCAGTAGAGACATGATGTGAATGAACCGACTGATTAAACAAGGTTTTCTGAACACTGAAATACAACACAAATATAGAGGTTACTAGAGAAAATTTGTAGCCTGAAAATTCAATTACGCAAACCAAATGAGTATGAGTGTATACATTTTAAGGCCTCAGAGAGATTTTATTTCATGACTAACAACATGACCCAAAGCACCTAAACTGTGGTGATTAGATTACAAAGACAATTCTAGAGCCTGGGACTAAAGAAATGTTAGCCCTCACACAGACAGGCTCCACACTTCAGTAATGGAATGAGCAAATTAGATTAGTGAGAAAGATGGCGGAAAGACTCGAAATATTTTCATATCTTCCTGTGGAACTCCACAAGAAAACCAATAGAATAAACCAACCTGCTGGACTCTTGGTGGCTCTCACCATCTGAACAACCAACCAAACAGCATAAACAAGCTGGGCCTAGGCCTCCTGCACGTGTGTAGCACATGTACAGCTCTGTCTTCATGGGGCTTCCCCAACAAGTAGAGTGGCTGAAGCTGCTATCAGCAGATCCCATTCTCCTAACTGAGCTGCCTTGTCTGGCCTCAGAGGGAGAGGATGGATGTGCCTAGCCCTGAAGGGACATGTTGTGCCAGGGTAGGTGGATACCCAGGGGCCTCCACCCTTCCAGAGGAGGAGGAAAGGGGGAGGGTCTGTGTGAGGAGGAGACAGTGATTGGAAAGTAATGTGAATAAAATAATAAATTAATGGAACAAAATGTAGTTACTCAGAAGTAACTTTAAAGACCTGATAGTCAGCATATTTGTAGAGGAAAGTAAGCTGTGAACTGGCCCCCTCCCTCCAGCATCACCTCACTAATAAAGCCAGGAGAAAAATTACAGAGGAAAGTGTGTCAATACAATCGAAGAAAGAATATTTAAAAAAAAAACAAAAAACCTTTACTGTAGTGCTATTAACAGACAAAAAGTTGTGACTAATTCATAAGTACAATTTGTGTTTAAAGAAATGTTTGTAAACTTTGAGACTCTGTTATCCCCTTGTTCCTAGAAGTGTCTAATGTTGAGAGATATGCATGCTTTCAAGAGACACTTAGCTATCATGTTAAACCTTGATAATTAGGGCATCAAAGGAGACAGGTATCAAATTAAGATGCTGCTGTTTTCTGGTTCCATCAAGTTCTTGGAGAACACTATTATGGTGATCTGTTAGTGCCACCCATTAAAACCAGAAAAGGTAAATCTCAACAGACAATGTCAGGGGGTGGAACTTATTTTAGATATAGAAGCGGTAAGATACACTGTCCACACTCCATCATCAGAAGAGTGCCTTGCACTACGAGGCTCGACAAAGCCCACTGCAGGTCATCAGGCCTGAAGCTGTGACCCGATCCACAGCTCAAACCTTTATGAAAATAAGTAGCAATGTCTCAGAACTCAAGACATTCACAGTTCTAAAACTGATTGCTAGTCTCACTCCTATGCTCACCCGAATATATCCATATACACACAACATGCTAAAACTATATCTCTCTGAAAGCAGAACAGGTTGTGCTTTGTTTGGGTTTTCGTTTTCTGTTTTGCTTTGTTTTGAAGCTTAGCACTTTCTGGCTATAATTACGAGGAAGACAGTCTGTGCAGCCGTAGGATATGTTTTTATCTAATTAAATTGCATGTTGCTAAGAGTTAGGCTTGTAAATGACACATTCTTTTGTTTTGAATACAATATCTTTGCAGAAAATAGATTTATTTTGAAAAGGCATATACACAGAACTGGGAGAAGCACGCCAGAGATATTTTGTCACCATATGGCAAATGTAAGCCTAGAAACCAGGGTACCTGGATGCTGGTGCCAACCCCACTGACAACCACTTGTATGAGAATATCCCATGCTGGTAGTTGTTGAACAGATTTCTTCATGACCAGAAGATCATTGACCTCTAAGTTTGCTCTAGAGTTAGAACCTTGTTGATTGCATCATTCAGACTCTGGGGCAAGCTTCTCTCAATGAACAAAAGGCATAATCACTTAAGCTTTCTTCATGACAGAAAATCATCCAACATTGAAAGCAGGCGGAAGCATCTGATATATGTGTATGGCTTTTTTGAAGTATTAGGTTTTCCTCCACTCCTTCTTTACCAAATTTAGTTTAAACAAATAGAAGAGTGTTGCTGCATTTTTATAATAACGGCTGGGAAAACCGCTTAGTTGATAATGTGCTTACCTTGCAAATATGGAGACCTGAGTTCAGAACCCAGAACCCATGCAAAAAGGCTGGAAATGGAGGTGCTCACTCTGGAAATCTGGAAGCAGATGTGTCCCTGGAAACTGCTAGCCATCCATTCCTACCAAACTGGTTGACTTGACATTCACTGAGAGACTCTGCCTCAAAAAGAAGTAGACAGCACCTGAGGAATGACACCCAAGGTTGACCTCTAAGCTCTACATGCATGTGCACATCTTATGCAGACAGACAGACAAAGATGCTTAAACAAGTTTCTTGCCAGTGCTGAATTAGACGAAAAGGGGACTGAGTGCTCATGAAAGTGAATCTCGTGACTCAGATGAAAATTGCATCATGTATAAACTCCTCTCATGGAATAGAATGTTCTTCACATAATCCGTCTGATCACTGTGACTTAAAAATACTATGTGCAGCTTCTTGTGCCTGTATCAGATATTGGCTATACTGCATAATCAGGAATAAGTAAAAATCCTGCCGCGCCTGGTTCAGGCAATGAGGCTTAGAGGAAAGGATGGGTTCCAGTTACTAAGAACACTGAGATCTTTGCCTCTGAATCATCGACTCCAAATGGTTTTTGTGTGACTCTGTTTTTATGATTTCTCTAATGAATGGGGTTTTTGAAATGTATTACAAGCAAACACTGATCAGCTTCCAAAGTACCCAAATCAGTTACTGGCTTCAGTTGTAACATTAGATGGCTTTGCAAGTAGGGAGGAAAGAGTGAAAGGCAGAGGAGGCTGCAAGAATTAAAATATTAAATTAGCATTTTCATCCAGTACACATGAAAACATCACTTCACAAGGGTGTATTTCCTTGTGTAGATTGACAAAGTTAAAAAACATAATCCCTTAAATTTTCTCCAGCTCTAACACAACAGGAAATACCTCAATCTTTCTGTGAAGAAGAACTAAAACTCCTTAAATAAGCTTCACCTTGGAGCTTAAAAGCTTTTCAGACATTTTTATTAGAGTAGAACACAGCCTGAAGGGGGTTTGTTAGTTGACTTCCTGGAAAGGTTATGCCATTTAAAAAACTCTTGATATAAAAAGGGAAAATTAACATTAGAGAATTACATCTATGTATATATAATGTACATATATAGGTATGGTATCTAATGTTAACTGCCAACTCTATGGACATGTGTGACTGCAGTGTCCTTCTGGTCAGAAAGAAGCTTGGGTGTAGAATTCTGGTGGTGAGGTCTCAGCAAGAGCTCATTTCAGATCTAAGGAGGACAAATAGACACCAGGAAGCCAAGAAACCAGAAAACCATCAACATGGTAGCGCAATTCCCTTACCCTGTGTCTCACAGCACAACACAGTGAGGTCAGACCACTGACAAACTGTTGTTGTAAAATATAAAAAATGAAAAAAAAAGTATGGTTGTCTTCTTCTATCCCCCTAGGTCCAGCACCTCAGTGACCCAAGACATCTGTTAGATATCTCGGCAGAAACACATCCCAACTCCACGGCGGCCCAGTGTCTCCTGCCACCGCACTTTCCTACACTCAAACCGTCACATAAAAGAACACACAACACAATAATCTTTGATCCAGTTGATAAGATATAATTGCCCACTTAAACATACAAAGCCCGGTGCCATCCATCCCTTAAGAACATTAATAACAACCTGTAAATACACAGAGCAGAATCTTAATGTCACCTGCCATATTGTCCTGCCATGGCTTCTCTCCCTCTTCCTCCTCTCTTTTCCTCTTCTCCATTCCAGTCTCCTCCTCTTCCTTCAAACTCCTCTCCCACCCATCTTTCCTTCTGCTCCAATGCCAGGCCTCCTTCTATCCTGTACCTGCCCCTCCCCTGTATTTTACAAATTCAATGGGGAGAAAGTTCTGGTGAAGTCACCTGATTCCTGAGTACCTGAGGAGGCAGCTGTCCTTGGGGCAGTGGAATTAGCATAAAAATACAGATAACTCCAGGGCAAATCACAACAACAAACATGGTGAGCTGCATCACTGCCTGAGAACCCAGTGGAAATAGCCCTAAATATTTTGTAGCAAACAATAAACAGTTATTGATTTTCCTTCCCCAAGAACAAGCACCCCAAAGTAGTCCCGTTGTAATCCTCATGGGATTGGACAATGACAGTTCGAAACTGACTAGCAGTAGGAAGTATTCAGGATCAATAGGACCTGCAGCTCACTCAGTAGGCAGGGATAGGCAGAGGTAATTAAGGTACATCCCCACCCCCAACGTCACCTGCCAATCTGCCATCTTAGCCTGGCTTGTTCATATGGTTGTACCATCCCATCAACAACTAAGATTAGATATTTGCAAATGCTCAGACCAGATATATCCCCACTTTTTTTAATCAACACTTGATTATAATGACTGACAACAGAAGGCTATTAACAAGATGAAATCGACGTACAGTATCAAGCTTAACTGTGCACTACACCTCGTCAGGCAGATGCAACTAAGTCCCAGAGAAGACTAAAGGTCTAATTGCAGAAAACTACCTGGATTCCTTGCTCATCATTTGCATATATTACGCCAGCATGCTGTGGGTACTAATCCAAAAACAAAAGCAGTTGAAAGCCATACCTGCCTATGTTCATCCAGTCTATGGGTTAAGGCCAATCAGAGATCCATCTACCATCAGAGAATGAAGACTTACCTGCTGATTTCTGTGGTTCTTTCCATCTCATTGGCTATAGTTCACAGAGTGAAAGGTAGCTTTCTGAGCTGTCTCTAGACTCTAGACTCTAGGGATAATCTTCACAATGCTGTATAGAAATAGGAAACCATATAAACGCTGATATCCATGAACTCCCTGGGGTCTCAATAAAGAAAATATTTGCAGAGTATGCCATTGCCACCAATGGTGGGTCATTAAAAATGATCTTAGGTATTGGGAGATGGTTCAATGCATAAAGTGCTTACTAGATGAACACCTGAGTTTAGATCTAAGTACCCATGTTAAAACCAGACCCAGCTGGGTACACTCGAGGAACAGATCCAGGAAGACCTCTCAAGTTTACTGCCAGCCAGCTTAATCAAACCAGTGAACTTAGGACTCAATGAGAGACCATGTCTCAAAAATAAGATGTCAAACAATAGAAGAAATCAACGTGTTGACATGACTTCTACATGCATGAACATAAACACGAAAAATTCATGAGCCCAGGAGCAGCAATCCTACCCTTGGACAGAAACCATATGGACATTTTGTCTTTCATATAAACATACGACAAAATGGGGCACATTGCCCCTGGCAGGATTCGCTGATTTAGATCACTGTTGCATTGGTTTGGTTAAACCAGACGGCCACAGTCACCCAGTGCTATTGTCTAGACACTATACATTATATAAACCCAGGGCACTTAGGTGTCACAAGAAGTCTGAGTATTCATGAGCATGACTAACAGGGATGCCTCTTTGTGAGTTCATGTGCACTGGGATTCATTGTCTAGAGATGCCTCTCATAACATCAGGTACAGCGGGATAATTTAAGGCCAAGCCTGCCAACAGTCCTGTTCACACAGCAGGTGGACAGGGGTGGTAATGCAGCAATAGCACCATTAACAGATTGCTGCTTATTTCTGGTGAGTCGTGAGTTTGCTCAGCCAGACTGAAGCTGTAAGATAACCAGGATGCTATTATTTCTTCCCTATGCCTCCGAGGTCCACACTGTTCCTTCCATGAATCAAGTGGTTGGTATCAGGGGTCAGACCATACAGGTTTAGAATCCCAAAGGGTACCTCTGGCTAGAGGATGACTTCCTTCCCAGAGACCTGTAATTCAAAGGGGGCTTGTGGCTGATCTATTGGGATAGTCTCCAATACTACCTCTCCCTTTTTTCTAGCCAAATTTGATGAAACTCCCATTTAATTCAACAGAATGAATGCAAAGATAACACCTGAAAACTGCCTCTCAGAGCCAGGTTTCCCTTTTTTCTGATAATACAAGCCAAGGGTAGAGAATGTTGCCATTGCTGACTCTAGGGTTGGGCCATATTTTTTCTAAGGGTTTCAACATGAATAAGGGTCATTGTGTTGTATCAGAGCTAACAAGCTTCTCAAGACAATTTATTGAAACCCATGAACATAAACTTTTCAATGCAGTGATGCCAGATCAGCTTCAGGAAAACAGCATTGGCGTGGGTTTTGATTCTCCCATATGGTAGCAAATATGAGGAGAATTCAAACAGCACTCCAGAGACTAAAGAGATAACTGAATGCCTAAGACTATGTATTGCACTTGCAAAGGACCTATATTTGGTTCTTAGAACCTACAAGGAGTAACTCACAATTATCTATAACCCAGCTTCAGAGGTATTCATTGACTCTTACCTCTGTAAACGCCTGCACTAAAGTATACATTATACACATACACACACAAGTGATGATAACAACAACAACAACAACAATAATAATAATAATAATAATAAATAATGATGACAAATAATACCTCACTGCACAATAACATTATGTGGTACTTGTCAGAGAAAATCATTTTTGGTAACCAATAGGATTAAGAAAAGTAGAAGATGGAAGTTGTAGTGATTTGAATAAGAACAGCCCCTCATGGGTGCGTATATTTGAATGCTTGGTCCCTGGTTGGTGGAATTGTTTTGGGAAGGATTATAAGGTGGTGTTACCTTGATGGGGGAGATATCTCCATGGACTGGGCTTTGAGATTACAAAAGTTCTCTCTCTCTCTCTCTCTCTCTCTCTCTCTCTCTCTCTCTCTCTTTCTCTTGTAGATAGGATCTAAGATCTCACCTACTGTTCCAGTGCCATGCCTGCCTGCCTGCTGCCATGCCATGGTGGTCGTGGACTCACCTTCTATAAACAAGCCCCCAATAAATGTTTTCTTTCATAAGCTCCCTTGGCCATGATGTCTCTTCAGGGCAATAGAACAGTAAATGAGACAAAAGTCCCACGTGGCCTAGCACGTGCTGTCATAGTTGATCCATTTACATTCACAGTGTCCAAGACTGCAGGCCGTAGTCTGGAGCAGCCAGTGCTATCATGTCAACTAAATTCAGTTGGCAACCATCCACTGTAAGCCTCCAGATCCCATTAGCTTTCTGTCACTGGCCACATGGAGTGATTATATTGAGATGTTGCATTTTTCATTAGTCTTGTTGTGTTCAGATCCTTTCATCAAGGCTATGGTTTCCTCTTCTCTTCCTAGAATTCTAAATTGCTTCCTTTTAAAACATAGAAGAGACCAAAAGATGTGCCATGACCTCCTTGCACATCTCCTACAGTCATCTCTTCACAAATCTCCTGCCTTGAATATCTTAAGCATTCACAAAACAAGCATGCCAATTAAAAAAAGAAATGGTGGTACTTAGCAAGGGGTCCAATTAGTCTCACTTACTTCAGACCCCATCATACTATTGAAAGTCCATCTGATTAAAAGCACAACCCTAGACCCACAAGAGAACCAAGGGCTTAGTGACCAGGCATATTGCAATATGAAATTTCATATTCATCCCCAACCCCTCTCACCAATCTCCATTGTACTCATGGAATGAGTTCTCTGATCTTCCAAGATCAGGCAAGAAAGGCTATGAAGAAGCAATTGCTCTAAGACAGTCAAGTATGGTTTCCTATCTCTTTTGGTGATCTCCATAAAAGAACTGCATTCTATAGAAGCAAGGCTTTCAGCTGTGAGGACCATCTTCTTTTCTTCAGAGTATGGGTCCAGTGGCATGATGTCTGGACTAAGCTTCTCTGATTTTCTAAATAGACTCTTCTTTGGGCATTCCAGGCCTTATGGGGATCACTGCCTTTGCTTGGGTGTGTCTTTCCCATCCTGACCTCTGTTTTGGATTTCAGGGGTGTCACATGACTTAAAGAGTAGTGCCTTTCTCCTGTATGGCTTATGACCCTACATAAGCATGGTGTTGGTGTAAGATCTCCCAGCAAGAATGGTTGTGTGAAGGCTTTGACTTTGTAGAGAGAAGGGTAATTTTATAAATTTAGTATTTACACTCCTGGGGAGGAAGGGTCTGACTGTCCAGCACAGAGTATGTTGGCAGCAATATTATTCCTCACATTTTGAATATCTTCTCCATGGAGTCACGGCCTCGGAGAAATCTTCTCATGTTGTTCATAGGTCCTGACTGAAACAGAAATCCAGAATAGTTATCATTAGTTATCCTGTAAGATTCAAACTTAAGGACGAAGGCTGCCTTAGGCAAACACCAGGTGGAATTTAGGATAACACCCTGTTCCAGGAAATGAACTAGCCACCCTTAGCAGGGATCCTTCACCATTCCCTCTGCATACCAAAACTATTTCCCCATCAAGGGCCTCCAATGAATTCAAAGGACAATAGGCAGCAATGAATTAAAAAAAAGTAATAGGCCCCACCAATGAGAAATAACCAACTCATGCTGTAACCTAAAGCCTATATCCTGAAACAGTATAAAGGGTGTGGACCTTTGTTCTTCAGGGTCACCTCTGTCCCAGTACAGGGTTACCCTAGTGTACTAGATTATTAAACCTCTTGCTTATTGCATCGATTTCCATCTCCGTGTTTTCCTGAGTGGGACCTCCTGGACGCAGGGCTGATTGGGTCCTACAATCCTCATCAAGGGAAGTGAATCTGTCTTGGTAACAATAGTCATTCTCCTTAAATATAGGGTCTCATGTGAGTTACACTGCGTAACACTGTTGGCTGTGTAAAAGCCTTACCTTTGCCCTACCAACCTCACAATGATGGAAAGTCAACAGCTCACAGAGTTTAGCCTATTAATCAAAGCTTTTCTACTCTCCCTTCCTTTCCTTATCACTACTACTCTGTACCATGACACTCTCCCTAGGGACATGTTGCCCTTCAGATATGTTTCTAATAATGATGTAGGTCTAGGTTTCCCTGACAGGATCCATAGTGTATTCTCCCAGATGGCAACTATGAACACTTGTTAAATTTTACCTGTCTCTCATCAGCCTCCATACATTGTCCCAACTCATTTCTATCCAGAGATAGGACAGAGGTATACTATTCATTGCCTCCTCTGACACCATATTTCTACTAGCCACAGAATATGTCCAAATGTGCCTGCACATAAGCACACTTTGCCTTTTCTCCATTTTAAAAGCTCCTTGTCTAGCTTGACATCCTGAATTTTATACCATCTTGGCGATGAATCCCAACTTCTTAGAAGATAACAAAAAGCAACAAGACTCCAAAGGAGATGACTAAGCAAGCAGGTGGCTTCCCTGCGGTAACTCTACAGAGTGCAGCAGAAAGATATTAAGATTCAGTGCATTGCTGTGCAGCACAACAGACCTTGAACATGCTGGAGCTGCTTCCTCTAGCCGTGAATCCCACCGGGTAATGCAAAGAGACCAGATGGCAGCTACACACACAGTGGGTTCTATCACAGTTCACAGACCCAAAGCCAAAGTCTCAGCACATGAGGGACCAATAACCAAACCTTCTCCAAGAGCAAGCACTGACATAGTGGTCAGCAATGCACTTACCTGTGTCATCTCCACTGCCTGTGTGACAAGTCACAGAAACTGTCAGCTCCAGGGTAGGCTGTGTGCTGGCATCACCAGTATGATTGTTCAGCAACTTCTGGTCCATGATGACCTGCTCCTCCTGAGGATGACATCCAACTGATCTGGTCTTTGTTCTTAGCAAATACATCTTGGCATGACATTGAATGGTTGTAAAATACAGTGTGTGTGAGTGTGTGTACACACAAGTGAGTGCATATTTATGTGTGAGAAGTGAGAAAAGGAGAACAAGCCAGTGGGATAACTTCGCAGGTGGACCTCTTCAGCCAGTAAACAGGCACCTTTTGTACCATTCAATTCTTGTACCTTTTCTGAGGTTTGAAACTTACTCAACTACATTAACTGTTGGGAAAAAAATCTTGCAACCCTTTATACTTACCACGCAAATGCCTTCAGACCTCACTAGTTACAACAACAAGTAGAACAAGTGGCTTCGTTGTAACACATTCCATTCTCTTAATCCTCTTAGCTCGACCGCTAGACCACATTCTCACACTGCTGGGCAGAATTCGTGTTACTGCTCAAAGGGTGCGCTTCACAGTGGGAGGTGAATGGCAGTGTACTCCACACCGCCCACCAGACGTGAAAACAGAAAGGAATTCTAACAATTGTGTGCAAAATAAAAATGTTTTCATTCTACTTCTTTTTGATATCTTGGTTCAGTCATTATTGAGTTAACTGGAAAGGGAGAACATGAAAGATGGAGCAAGAGAAAGAATTTTATTTAAAATGTATTTTCTAAGGTCTACTGTGGCATATCTCTGCAATCTTGGTGCCCAAAAAGCTGAGGTAGGAGGATCTCAAATCAAAGCTCGCCCTGGGCTACTGAGCAAAATTCTATCTAAAGAAAACTAATGTTCATCTTTATAATGAGTACTATATGCCAACACATATTTATGATGACCCACATTCTGAGCTCCCAACAAAAGCACAAGACAATGTTCAGTACAGTTCTCATACCCAGAAGACAGTCCTCAATGTGTTCCCTAATGAGACCCCAGAACTCACTATCTTCACTCTTTCTCTTCTTTCAGCTAGAAAATCTGGAGGCAGAAACTGCTCCATTGCCCTAACTGGGTCTCACACCATCCAGACCCTCGCTAAGCTTAGAGGCCGCCATCTACTTGGAATCAGGTTGCTGTCCGGGTGTGTGGGAGGCTCTGGTTTCCTGGGAAACCATCTGATCCTGCATTCAAAGTCATTCCTCTCTGGCTACTTCACTCTGCACATGAGAGATGCTCAGACTGTATCAAGCACTCAGAAAGAAGAGACTACAGGACACTCCTGAATCCAGCTCATGTACAGAACCATCTGAAACACCCAGTGGACCACAATGCTCTGTGGTATGTGAATTGCGACCATCATAGAAGGTGACCCCTCTCTATGTAGAATTTTTATTTTTCAAGCAAATACTTATGACCTCATCAAAGAAAATAATGTCACTTGTTAAATTCACTGTAGTGATACATAAAGTAAATGCTACCTCTGACCTCTGACCCAGTCACCTTCTGTAGAGAGTTCCAGTCCTTTTAGTCTTTTGTGATGGAATACATCATTTCCAACTTAAAACTTTCACCTTGAAGTTATGGTATAGTTAACACATCAGGGGCACCTCCGTTTCTTGGTTTTGTATTGTTTGAAAGAAGACAACATCTTCCTCCTTAGCTGTGTGTTGAAAATGAAAGGGATTGAAAGCACAGTGTCAACTGCAGAATGGTTGATTCTCACTCTGAAAGGATTTACTTCGAGTTATAATGTGGGAGTTAGGAGAGGGACTGTTTTTTCCTAATTCCCGTGATGTCCTCTAAGTGTTCACAAGGTCAAGTTCATAAGGTCACCCAGTGAGTTCATCATGCTATCATTCTGAGCAGGAAGCCAAGAATTTCGCTCTCTTCATTTTTTTCAGGAATTTCTCCACACTGCATGCTCTTTTGTATTATTTTCCCTGATGCCTTCTGAAACAGCACGATCAAACAACAGATGTTTTCCTTGAGTGCCAGGAAAGTTTAAGCACTTTTAAAATATGAAACCGATAAACATAATTACAAGACAGACTCAACCGTATAGGAAAAAACATGTGATGGGTTTTTCAACCCTATATTGTGACTTGAACATGAAATATTAAGAGTACCCCAAACCTCTTTCCCTAAAGACTTGCATTGATGCAATGTCATAATCATTATCTTGGTCTTTTTAAATCTTGGCTAAATAGCAAGATTTCCTTGATATGATATCAATCTTTCTTGATTCGATGTAGCTTCTCAAAGAAAAGTCTTCTCTAGTTTTCTTTGACATAATATGCAGTTGAGATTTGGTGGAATCCCATCTTTAGATCTGGAGAAATGGGTGAGCCAGGTGGCCCATGCAAAGGAACGAACTTTGAACTTTTGTCAGCACTGATTACATGAATTTTGTCATCGTCTATGGAGTTGGGAGTAGAAAAGAAAGGCTCTGGTTTCCTTACAAGGGTTCCAGAGACTAAAAGCAGCCAGCAGATCCAACTATACAATGTACATCCCTTCATCTGTCTAACAGATACCAATAAACCCAAGATATCCAAAGGCAGTATTTCTGGAAGACAGCTGTCAGGGGTCAGAATAACTGAATTTACTGTCTCAGCTCTGATTGGCTGTAATTACATGGACCCAGTCATGTATCCATTAGAAGAGGAAAAGGAGTTCTAAGATAAGTGTTTTAATGCTTCCTTTCAATGATGCCTCTAATAACCTCCATTTCTGAGACATTACATCCCAGGATAAATGGGCATTACGTTGTACTTCTTACATTTTCTCATAGAAGTAATTAAAACCAGAATCTTCAAAAGATTTAGAGTTTTAAAAGGACAATGCAATCAGACTCATTAGGGAGAAAGAAATATCCACATGGAAGTATTGAAGAAGAGCATTCCTGCTTCCAGGATGGTATTTGACCCAAGTTCTCTCGAGAACACAGTATTGTTTCTACTCTTCGGGCTTCTTTTCAGTGTTTCTGTATAATGCCCCCCTCCTGGTATGAATTAAACATGTGGCTGAAAGTTATTTGGCCTTGATGTAGGATTTGGTCCAATTTTTTTTCTACAGATGTTATTATGTATGTACACGTCTCTTCCATATCATCTCTTAGACTCTACAAAGAATACAGAATTCTTGTTCTTGAAAAGGTTCACTTTAAAAATACATTATAAAGCCAGTAAGGCATTGCCAGTATTTGTTCATGGAAAGCCACTTCCAATGCCTGCGCACTAAACCTAACTCCCAACTCACTGGCTCATAGAGCCCTCAGCCCAGAGGACTAATTTTCCATTGTGACTTAACGTTAAAGAAAATGGAAGAAAATGGAATTGTTCTTCCTTCTCACTACACCTGTACCTTCACAAAGGAAGTTTCTTCCTCACTGCTATCTATTAATTTGGCTGCCCCAGAATTGGAGGCTATAGATGTGAAGGGGGGCAGGGCGTGAACTTTGGCCAAAACTATGGAAACTCTGGGTTACTGGGTGGGAAGCTCAGTGCCTGTCCTCCTCCATACTCGGTTTCCTGTGTGCAGCCTCCATTATGTGGCTGCCATGCATGTCCTCTCCTGACCAATCTCTAGAAAGGAAAGAGGAGGAGAGATGGGATTCAGCCAGGAAAGAGAGATTCTACAATGAAAATGAAGAGAGAGATGGATGGCCCAGAAAGAATTGGGTCACACTTTTGTTTTAAACTCTTTGCTTCAATATTCTGGATCTGCCTTCATTTCATGACACTAAGGACAAGTTTTGAAGAGACACTAACGAGCTTTAATCTGAAGGTCAAACAGACAAGTCCTTGAACATTTATTTTTGTTTTGTGTAGCGGTGAGTTTTTGCTTCACCACTTTGTGGATCGCACACGCACATGCACACCTGCCATGGAGCTATCTTTGGATCTGCAAATGAAACACACACACACACACACACACACACATTAGCTTATTATTAAAATGCCTTGGATAACTCAAAGGCTGGGCACTCCTAAACCTTCCCCTGCTACCCTAGGCTCAATCAGGGGAGTGGCCAGTGGCCCCTTAACCTGAAATCTCACATGGCTGGCTGGCTTTCTCCAGCTGCTCCTGGGTCCCATCCTTCTTCCTTGAGTCATGGTTGATTCTCTCTCATTTCTCTCTGTGTCCTAGCCCGAGCAACTCTGCACCTAACCATTGGCCATTGGCATCTTTATTGATCAATCAAAACCTAATTGATGACATGAACCTTTAACATTTGGACAAACAGATTCCCAATTGAATCAAAACATTAGAACCAATCTCCAATAATTTTGAGGTTTTTGTTTATTTTTTGTTTTGATTTGACATATGATACTGAACAATATATATATATATATACATATATATATATGAGATTTTTTAGCTCCCATCTTGAAATAATAGACAATGATAGCAACCTTTATGGGTCATGACCAGGATTAAATGATACAAAGTCTTCTTAAAAAATTAATTTTGGTCTGTAATTTATTGAATATTTTCTATTATACATGAAATTATCAATGTCAAAAAATTAAACAATGACCAGAGGTAGTTCAGGAGCTTCAGTGTGTGTGTGTGTGTGTGTGTGTGTGTGTGTGTGTGTGTGCCCCACCTTTGGGATAACACTCTTCCCTCTCCTTTGAGATGACTCAGAGAACAAACTTACAGACAGTCCCTAAGGTCTCCATGCACTAAGACTTAAGGCAGGAACACATGAAAGGCCCAAGTTTGTGGCATCAATGCTGGAGATGATTCAATTTCACCAGAAATAGTTTCACCCTACACTCTTTGCTTCCCACTGTCATAAAAAGTTCCAAGAATTATGGGATGGCCCCTGTTCAAGGAGTAAGGGAGCCCAGATGCCAACAACTTCATGAGCATGATGTGCAAAGGTGTTCAGATGTCATCATGGAAGGCATTCCTTAGTGTAAGCACATGAGGGGTCCTGTTTACTATAACCAGTATGGGCGAGTTATAGGATTATACACTACGAACATGCAGATGACTGAAGCTTAGAATTGAGACTATAAAGTGGGCAGGGCCTTTGGACCATGAGTTGGGCATAGCTGGAAAAGGCAATCCTCTTCCTTCCGCCCTCCTCTGTGTAAAGTTTATGTGCAGCCATAAGTACAGGTTTTAATGAAGGTCACAGTACAAGTTTATAGGAAGTACAAAGTGATTTGGAAAAGTCTGTTATTAAACCTATATTAAGTGTGTAATGAGCAGGCTTCTGAAAACTGGCTTTTTCTCAGAATATGTGCCCAGGGTTTACAAGAAGCATACACTTAACTACTTTCGTGGATGACTATATTTCCCTCCAATGTTTTCCAACTTATACAGTATTAATTGGATGTTATCTGACAGGTTACAGCTTCAGCGGAACCCTACCCTCTTTTTTTTTTCCATTCTTATTTTTTCACTTCTACCCAAGACAGGCTCCTATGTCATTGCCCGGGCTGCCTTCCAACTTACTATGTAACCCCAACTGGCCTTGAACTCACGATCTCCCTGCCTCAAGCTAAGTGCAGCATTTACTGGTGTAAGCCATCACATGTACCAGGAAGAAAAAAAAAAACTTTGTTACTATAATACATGCCATGCCTTCATTCATCAAAACCACTCAATGTTAATCAGAAAAATCCTGTAGGTTTCAACACAAACATAGACATATTTATAACTTCCAAAGGATGCTTTACCATTTCTGGTTTTCAAAGAATAGTAACATCAATCCTCTCTCATAAAGAAGTTGTCTATTTCTCTCAATGATTTGCCACCATGCAGAGTTGTATCCTGCATCAAATAAGAGTTTGGTTCTCACAACATAATTATGCTCGGCTCGTGAAATCTAAGTTTTGCTTAAAGTCCCTCTAATAACATTAGGTTCTCAGCAGTATATGCAGCTTTGAAGTAGAAAATATGTATCTATTCTGTGATCTTGGAGAGCTAGCATGGAAGACCTTTTGGAGAGAGGGGACATATTTTTTTCTCAACAGTATCACATGTAGCCATAATAGGAATATTTAGCAGCCAAAAATATC
Source organism: Rattus rattus (assembly GCF_011064425.1). Lineage (NCBI taxonomy): Eukaryota > Metazoa > Chordata > Mammalia > Rodentia > Muridae > Rattus > Rattus rattus. Next base: position 196,126,146 of record NC_046155.1, on the reverse strand, counting down.
TTTCAGGAAAGAATGTTCAAATGCTGTCTGTGAGTTCTTTCTTCCCACCTTGTAATTTGATGTTTTAAAAGGAACTGAGTCTCAAAAGCAGGCTGTGATGTTCTATTTCCTTTCAGGCCTCTTGAAAGAAACTTCTGTTGTTTTGCTTCAAACACAGAAATGTTTTATTTAATTGGCACTATCGACTAATGTTGGGAAATTTTCCATGAACACACGATTAGCAAATGCCAAATGGTTAGCAAATATAAGGAGAAGTAGTATGTGCAAAAGACGATTTGAGAAGAGAAAGGGAAGAAATCAAACAGTGGCCGTTTCCCCAAGACTCTGAAACCAAACAAAGTCACTTCCACGGAAAAGCAGCGATGAGCTGAGTAATCTAAGCAGGTTAAAGCCATTTTAATTAACACATACCAGAGAGAAGGCAGGGGTTACAATTGCTCGACTTTGGGAACGTGATTTCTCCAAGGGGTCAAAGCAAAGGACTCTGGGATTTTTTTTTTTTTTCCATTCTGAGGACAGCAGAAGCACCACAATACCGCACAATGCTTGAATCCAGTGCCTGATGTTTTCCACGTCCTGGCTCCCTGGGGAGATGGACTTGTGGTTTGCTGAGGTACTTTGTAAATATTGGACAGTGGCAACATCGCTGTTTGGTGAGGCAACCAAACAACCAAGTCGCAAACTCAGAGCCTAGCCCCTCCAGGTTGTGAGTGACTCCATAGGTTCAGTTCGGCTGCCAGGGGTCCTTGAGAAAGCTCAATGCAGGAAGCCAGTCTTCAGTACACCATTCAAACATCTCTGGGCAGAGGCGAGCCAGTAGATCCTGCTAGATCTTGAGAGACACTAGAATTCTATGATCCTCAAACACGAATATGCCGTTTGCATTGGTTTTCTTTCTATAGCACAGTTCTGAGGTGTGGTATTTAATTCTGTTCTTTCTGTTAGACGTGTGGCTTTGCCTTTGCTACGGATAAGACTTCCTTTATGCTTTAAAATGAGCGGACTTTATCTTGGGATTCGACCAGACACTTTAAAAAGAGAGAAGGCGCTGTTAAGACAACAAATGTGGACAAAATGGCTGAGTGTCTGTGAATCCTTGAACCTTGTTTACTTACTTTCTAAGAAGCGTGGTTTGTTGTTGTTTTCTGATTGGAGGATACATTGCCTGTCATATTGCTCATCTCTTGTGTTCCGGATCTTTCATTTCTGCCTGAAACACGTATCTTTACACAGATACATTCTCCTTACAACAACAGGCACCAGATCCCCCTCCGCCTTCTGTCCTAGATGGGTTAACGCACATGTTAACAGTTCCTATTAAGACAGGCCCGAGCGCTTGGCTGGCCACTCCCCTTCTCCATGTCTCCTAATGGCTGGCTGTACGCCATCATTTTGAATATTGAACCATTTAGCTTTTAATGTCCAATATCCATCCTTCCTACCAAGAGCCTCACTCAGCTGGTTCTTGTTCTCCTGAATCTCTGCAGGTGGCAAACCTGATTCCCCATGTCCTCTCAGGCCTCTGCAGGGGTCCATACAGGAAAAAAAACAAACAAAACAAACAAAAAAAAAAAAAAAAAACCAGGAGCTTGACAAGGCCTCTTGTCCCTCTCTTCAGCTATGATACAATTTGTTCCCTTCTGCCCCCAGGCTCACCCCTGCTTTTGCACAATGGGGAGCTGCTACTGATCAGGGCTGTATTAACTCGCAACTCATTTGCTTTATGGAAATTCTGGGCCTTTATTTCTCTCAGGGGAATAGAGAAACTCAACAGGCCTCCTACCCAGCTGTTTTTTTCCATGCAAGCTACTGAATTTATGTAAATTAGGTTCAAGTAACTGCTTATTTTAGGGATTTATAATCTCAGAACCCCAGATAGTAAACTGACAAGAGTTCTCAGAATCTCTCTGTATCGGTGACTCAGTCACTCAACTTAGACATGACTTGGGGCAAAGAAAACTGAGCTAACCAGAACTGTCAGTGACTTTAGATTTTTTTGTGGGGTTCTGTTCAAGGTTTGCGGGCTCGGGAGAGGTTTTGTTTGTTTTGCTGTTGTTGTTGGTTTGGTTTTGTTTGTTCCGTTTTGTTTTGTTTTTGAGATAGGGTCTCCTACTGTGCCCCAGGTTATTCTAACATTCACTATGTATCCTAGGCTGACCTTAAACTCCTGATGATCCTTCTGCCTCTGGCTCCTGAATGCCAGGATTGCAGGCATGAGCCATCCTCCTAGGTTGTTTCTGATTGTTTTTTGATAAACTTTTTCCGTTTATTGAAGGAACCAAATAAAAATGACATTTATCTCGACGACGTATGCCTACTCCCTTTATATAACAAATGCCTTCCTTCTAATCAAATATTTTAAATACTCTATAAACCACATTACACAAAATAACTTCTAGTAGTGGACACTCCATCCCCTATAATGTTCAATACAACTGATTTCAGGAAAAACTAAGCACTGGGACCACTCATTGGTCCCAGCATGTGCATTGGTGGGCATATAAAAATTTGAGTATCTTTTAAAGCACTGATTTTTCTTATGGCAAGACCGAAGCTGCCAGTAAACAATTGAGAGATCAATTAGGTTACTGTTTTCTTATTGATTCTGAAGACAGAGGAAAGAGCCTGCTGGTTATTTTCTAACTGGCCTGGCTTCTTGGAGATAGCTGGAAGCCAGCAATCACAGACCCCATGGAGGAAAAAGCCTAACTACGGAACTGAGGGAGAAAGGAGGAATCCAGTTAGTGGGAATTGTCAGGGAATCGCTGGGCTATTTCTGACATAAATTTTAAGTGAGAAGTGATCTTTCTGGCTCAAACTTGCTCAAGATTCTGACATCTCTATAGAAAAGCTTGGAAAGCAATATAATCCTGGCTCTACATACAAAACTCAGTTTGGCTGTGACATGTTAAAAAAGCATAGGAGCTTAGACCTAGGTCTGTCTTTTATAATATTTTGAAACATAACAACTTCCTGTCAACATCATAGAAATACGATTTGAATTTTAGTGTATGGTTTGAGAAGCTGAATCACAAAAACTAAAATGCCAATGAGTCTCTTAACTGCAAATTCTGTTTTTCAAAAATTTTCATATTCAATTGGAAAATCATTCTACATACAGTGTCGAAGTATATATACTCAACCTCATGACTGATAAACATATGTCCTCCCACAGGATTTGAAAATGCTTTGCAGTCTCTCAGAAATACAACCCCTATTGAGGGGGTCATTATATTATTTTTGGTTATTTTCTTAATGGCTGGTTTAATAAAATCATACGCTATCAAGCAGGGTCTTGATATTTTCAGGATACTTTAAAATCGCCAAGACTCCCCAACACTTGTACACACATGCACAGGCACACACACACATAATATCATCATCGTCATCACCACCACCACTTCATCATCATCATACCATGAACCTGTGAGAATTACTTGGCAATGGTGGTCAGAATAGGAAGCATCCATCTAGTATATCATTGATTCATCACCATGTTGAAGCTACAGAACCAATAGGTTAACTGCAAATGTCATTTTAGTTTGCTTTGTTTTGTTGTTGTGTTTACTCTGAAAAGACACATAAAATGAATCTTAGAATATGCTTGCAACTGACCTTTCTTATTTCAGCCATTCTTTCATCTCTATGCGAGGTACTCGTTCCATTCAACGTATGAACCACTGGAGTCTGAACCCACAAAATCCAACGTTCCTGTTTAGAATTTAATATTCCTGTCATAAAAATTTCAGCCTTGAACACAGTTTTGTGAGTGTCAGAATATCAATTTTTATAAGTTTGATGAAATACTTTCATTAGTTTAACTCAGAACTGAGTTAGAAATATTAATATACATATCCCTATTACATGGCAATTATAAAGATAGTAGTGATATCAATGTTATTATATGGAATTCTATATGTCTTTATATAGGAACATGTCAACCCATACAAAAGGAATATATATATATATATATATATATAATGATATTTTAATTTAATTAGAATCAAAGATGAAATGACAATTCCTACTAGGCAATACATTCCCTGGGCTTCTCCCTTCATTAATAGTCATCTTTAAAATGTGAAGTGGTCTTGCTTTCATTTCATTATGTTACATGGGATATAAGTACATAAGTTTGCAAACAGAGCTTTCTAAAAATACATTTAACAATGTCTATCAGATGTAAAAAATAAACAAATTTTTTTAAAGGAAAATTGTGAGTTTAAACATCAGGTGTGTTACATGTCACAGAATTATTTATAACTGACAATGCATTCTTGATATCCAAAGACAATTTCTGCTAGAAATAAAATGCATGTCATACATCTGAAATTCCTGTAACCAATGACAGTGTTTAAAAATAGTCTGTAATGTTTCAGCAGAGAAAAATATCAAAATGTAATAATAAATCTGATTAGATTCTCATGAAGTTAAGTACACATATTTTAAGTAGATCGTTGCCTGGGAGCTGCATATCTCTCCAGCTAAACAGGTGGAAGGAGCAGCGTCCGCCTCCGGACCCCAGTGTAGAGTTTACTCTACTAAGAGCACCAAGCCTTCTGCCTGTTCGACGCTTCCTTTCATTCTGGGGTGTGAGAGAAGACTGGAACTGACCCCTTTCCTGAAAATCAGGGAGCGAAGCAAATCTAGGTTCAGCATTTGAGATCAGCTTCTGCGACAGGAGAACATCTTAATTTACGGGAAGTGCCAAAAAGAGAGGTCTAACCTAGGTCATGCTTTGCTGACTTTGTATCCGTGTAAATGAAACCACAATAGTATCTCCCAAAACTGTGAATGAAATTCATAGGCCGAGCATGAGCTCTGCATGCTGCCTAGCTGGGTTCTTTTTAACAACCTCCCTCACACACACACACACACACACACACACACACACACACACACACACACTTTGCCTTTCAAAAGTATTTTCCCTGGGAATCTGGGTTTACCTCTTTACCCCTGCCAGAGACATGTGACGGTTCATGAAGGAATGCTCAAAGGTACACAGCATTCTCTCCTGAAAGACCTTCCTTTAGTGTTTACATGAATATGTTGGCCCTACAATAATGCAACTATTACAGAAATAAACACCCTTGCTTGCAAAGAAGACTAAGCTATCACTTCATACTTTGTGCACATTTCCACGTAGGATAAAATGGTCAAATGTAGTGTTTCCAAAAATTATCTGATGTATTGCAATGGCTCCTATGTAGATCAAAGTGTTGACTAGTGCATCAAGAGTTAGGAGCGTCGCTGAATCCTTTTTGCAGCATTTCTACGTGACTGCCTATAATAGTTGTACATAAAAAAATATGTAAATTCTTGCACTGTGTGACCATTGATGTGCCAGAATCCACAAACATTTTGGGCTGTATTGTGATTTCTTGCATGTGATGTATAATTATATATGATTAATAAAGAAACCTACTTGTAAAGCAAATAAAGCTCTTGTCTTTTTTTATTCTCATATACTAACTGCACTGTCTGGAGTTAATAGTCTCATGAGAACCTGAGTTCAATCTCTAGCACTCATGTTATAAAAAAACAAACAAATAAATAAATGACAACTATGGTGGCATGCACTTGCCATCCCAGAGGTAGAGAAGTGAAAACAGGCAGGTGTCTACAGCTCATTAGTCAGCCATCCTACCCTAATCCATGAGCTCCAAGGCCTAGCACAAAACTCTGTTTCAAGGAATAAAAGAGACAGCACCTGAGGAATTATAACCAAGTTAGTTTCTGGTCTCCACATGCATGCATATCTGCATACACACACATAACACACACACTCACACATACACACACACATACACATACACACACATACACACATACACACACGTACACACACACATACACACACATACACACACACATACACACACATACACACACATACACACATACACATACACACACACATATACACACATACACACTTACACTCGTATACTCATACACACATACACACACTTAAATATTAAATATCTCCAGATAAATGTTGTAATATAGGCTTAAGCTAAAGTATTATACTAATAGTATATAAATTAATAAATTAATTTAAAAAACAATATTAACTTTGGTACTCAGTAATTCAAAAGGAATTTAAAGAGTAGGCTTTGTTGTCTTTACAGTTCCTAATTGTAAAACCACGGTAGTCTCAAACCTCCACCAATGCAGCTTCCTTAGCTGGCATTATCAACCAAGCCAAACAGCAAATCGGCAGCAAAGTCCCTCTGCTGTAAAAATACACAGTTGAAAATGCGAATCTCTAAAGTCACTTCCAACACACTTATCAAAAGTAAAACACACTACCGATACACACGACGCAATGAAAGTCTTTGTAAGAAATATGGATTTCCATTGGTGAGACAGAGAGCACGATTAGTGGCTAGGTGTTCTTTTGTGTATGAAGTCACCTCACTCATGCTAAGGCATTTAGTGAGGAAACAAACTACTTCAAAACCTGGGCAATCTCAAGTCTTCGAGAGACTTACAGAAACTGTTAGGTGTTCCTATATGAGTTCTACCGACTACCACAAGATAAAACTTCCTGACACACGATTTCATTACTATTCTTCAACCACCCAAACCTTGAATGGTGTTCCACTTCCTAACAATTAAAGACAAGACCACCAGGGGCCTTCACACCTACATAAAATACACCACAGTTGACACCTAGGCTGTCCCCAGTGTCAGCAAACCCCATATGTACACATCTGGCTCTTCTCATGAGATGACTATTTTTCCAAGTAGTAAGTCCGGAGTGTGATACAGGCTGCAGGAAATTGAGAATAATTCACTGGGACATGGAATTAGAACAAGAAAACCTTTTAACAAGGATGATCTATGAGGTGCATGCATGGGCCAACATGTTGTGGTTTGCCCTGTATTTTGATGCTAATTCCACTGCCCCAAGGACAGCTGCCTCCTCAGGAACTCAGGAATCAGGTGACTTCACCAGAACCTTCTCCCCATTGAATTTGTAAAATACAGGTGAGGGGCAGGTACAGGATAGAAGGAGGTCTGTCATTGGAGGAGAAGGAAGGATGGGCGGGAGAGAAGTTTGAAGGAAGAGGAGGAGACTAGAACAGAAAGGGAGAGACGGAGGGAGAGAGAGGGGAGAAGCCGCCGCGGCAGGACGATGGAGGCTGATGTAAAGATCTCGCTCTGTGTATTTACAGGTTGTTATTAATGTTCCTAAGGGATGGATGACACCGGGCTTTGTATGTTTAGGTGGGCAATTATATCTTATCAACTGGGTCAAAGATTATTGTGTTGTGTGTTCTTTTATGTGGGGGTTTGAGTGTAGGAAAGTGTGCGGTGGCTGGAGACACTGGGCTGCTGAGGAGTTGGGATGTGTTTCCGCCAAGATATCTAGCAGATATCATGGGGCACTGCAGTGCGGACTTAGCAGGATAAAAGACAGTGTTACTTTTTTTATTTTTATATTTTTACAACAACACCAACACGGCTGCTACTCAGAAATTCCATGAAGACTGTGGCCCAATGATATACTTCAGAAAGTTCACCAACGGTGACTGGCTGGGCAAAAGCACCCATCTTGCCCACCGTGCTCATATCTACTACAGTCCCTACTTCCCTACTATGGGGAAGGGCTGTCACAAGCTAGACTACCTCAGTAGTGCATCACCAGCTTGCTTGGTCCTGGTATCACCAGCTTCCAAGGAGCAGATGGCCACACCTAGATGCAGCAAAGCATATTGTCTGTGCAGACAATGCTGATGCCCTCATTCCTGGTAGGTTGGGGGGGGGGCGACTTTATCTATTCTGCTCTCATCACCTTGTACTTGACAAGAACCTTGGGGATGGAGAAGGGCATTCCAGGAACATAGCATTGGAGGGTCTATTTTTCTCAGAGATCATATGTGTATATCTCAGTACAGAACAATTTGGTATACAAATCACAGTGGTTCTCTAAGTCATTTCCCTTTCCTCCTGCAATCTAAGAGAGTTCCAGCGCTCTCTATTCCAGTCAACATTTGCTCTAGCCAGCTTTTTTTTAGAGGTTTCAGTTATTGGTGATATAATGATATCTTATATAATAACTTTCAGTTTGAAAAAGAATTATAATAAATATCATTCCCTTAAAGACATTTGGATGCTTCCTTGCTTAATATGCCTATATAAATGTTTTATCTATTCTTTATTAGGGTTAAATATTATGATCAATTGACTTATAGTTCTTTATATTTTCTGAATGCAAATTCTTCGCTGGAGGTATATACAAATACATGTGTGCATATATAACTGTGAGCATATGTATATGTAGAATACGGATGGATACATCACTTAATTCTGCTCAGTTACGTTAGTACCCAGAGACTAAGAATGAGCTACTCTTTCCAGTACCCTGAGGCAGAATTGTTTCATCCAAAGGATTGGGAGAAAGACAGCCTCGTGGGATAGAGTCAACATTGTCAACATGGTCTCCCTTTCTAATGCACCCGCATAGAACCTGAGCCTTTGCTGTCCAGACCAAAAGAACTCAGGATGCTCGAGGGTCTACGATGTGTGCATGATGAAGGCAGAAGAGACAATGTCCCTGAAAAACTCACCCTTAGCCACCAGAACCTTCCCAAACCCTCAAACACCCAGACTGGGAAAGCTTAGCGTCCTAAGCATTGAAAATGCTGCAGATGTGACAGACCCAAATCCACACCAGGAACTATAAATTATATTCAGGACATCAACATGTTATAAGATATTAGCCATGACTCGGAAGCTTCCTCCCCAAGCTTCTGACCCAGATAGCAGGAGTAATCAGGTCAGCCCGCAGAAGCATCCTTCCAGAAACTGGCCAGCTGAGGAGCTTATTTTAAAATTCATATGCATTTTCAGGATAGAGTCAAAGAGAAACACTATTCAAAAACTGAAAAATGAGGATAGCAGCTAACCCAGTCATCAAAAATAGGTGATAGAAATAACTTATTGAAATGAGAGTTCATGTTGGGAAGAGACAGCTTAAGCCTGTATTTATGCAACATTTTTAATGGGGTCATAGGAATCCCAGGAATAGAGTGACAGTCAACCAAATCTTGGACCATTTCCCATGTTTTGACAAAACTTGTTTTTTTCTTTTTACTGTTTCCTTTTTCGTTACAAATGACAAGCTAAGAATAGCATGATATATGTGAAAGCCACATACTGATATACTTAATCTTGGTCGACATGCAAAGAAACATTGCTGTTATTCTCTCTATCTCCTCCCCACTGACACAATCCATAGCCAGAACTGAGCAATCTCAGTGCTGACTTCTCTTGGCTACATGAGCCTGAGGTCCAGAAGTGTAGACCTTCCTCGACCTTTGCAGAAACGTAGAGCTTCCAAGGAATGAAGGCAGAATGTAAACTTTCTCTATTGGAGGCCAGCATTTGTAGCTATTTCTTATTGAAAAGAAGTGCATGTTTTCTGAGAGAAAACTCAGGACTCTAACACTTTGAGTTAGAGTAAGAAAATGAAAAGAACATGATATTTAATATCTTCTAAAGCAGTGCTTGGTGACTCTGTAATTTCATTACTCAGAAGGCTGAGGCAAAGGATCACCGTGAGTTTAAGGTCATATATAGAGCCATATATGTAGTTCTGGGTCAGCCTGAACTTTAGACCGAGATCCTGACTCAGAATAGCAACAATGAAAATGCCCTCTTGAAATACCATTGTAGACCACAGATACTCTCTTAGAGCACACTAGGCTCATTATTTTGATTTGCCTAATGGAGGACAGGAAAAACATTCTCTTTTGAGTGTAGGAGACCTAGGAAGACAGATTTCAGCTTCCACTCAAAGCCTGAGTCACTCACTCTCCTCAGAGAAAGGGGACTGACTGGCTGGTACTATAGGAACATCTGAATGTGTCCAGTAGGTTCCAGCTGACAGAGGCATGAAGCCCTAGCAAAGAGAAAACATGGAGTCACCTACCTGTGTCACACCTGTCCCAAGCTCTACCTGAGCTATCGCTTTTTATCTTCTATCCTCCCATTACTAACTCAATCACACCTATTTTGTGGAGGTAAACTTTAAATACTTAATATAGAGAATCCCTCTACCCCATGGAGAAGGAGAAAAGAGAAACCCCATTGGGAATTAGACACTGGAATATCCTAACTCTTAATAAAACAAGGTCAACAAATCTCTGCTGCATGATGAGGGAAGTGATGTCAACTATGACCAAGCACTGCTGTAGGCTGAGATTTCTCTCTCCTCACACCCACTTCCCTCTCTAGAGCGCCTAAGCATCCTCCGCATCCAGTGAATCCTTCAACCCTGTGTCCACACTCTCCCAACTGGCTCATATCCATTTCCTCCATGGACATAGTCTGAAATTCACAAGCAAAAACTTTACCTTATGTAAAAACATACGGGATAGAGGCAGCATCTGAGCCTGCCTTCTCTAGTACATCATAAAGCATGGACGAAGCTGTGTATTAGAAATGATTCTAACACATTGCTTGTGATGGAAGTGTAGAAGAGGAGGGCACACAAAGGTGTAGGTAGCTGTTCATCCCTGTCTGACAAAAGAAAACTCCCATATTACCATTTGAGAAAACAGAGTACCTTTGCAGCCCACTTAATAGTAGTATTAACCTTGTAAGGTTTTGTCAACCGAACCATTTGCAGTGTGCCCCTCAATTCTTTAGGGTTATTATTTCCTTTGATCTTCACAGCAACATTGTCAGATGATACTACTAGAATCCCATTTAACAAACAAGAAAATCAAGGCTGAGATTGATAGCACTTTCAATAAAGTCAGTTCTCAAGCATCTTGGAGCTTGTGTGACACTATTAGAGGAAAGATGTGAACAAGTCTCTACTCAACCCAGAACTAATGACAAAGCAAAGTAAGGATACCACCGAGGAGGTACAACTCAGTGAAACAATGAGTTTTATTGGGGTTTCTTTTGAGAATAGGCATGAGGGGTCTTGGAAGCTTAAATGAATCAAAGACAGTTGCATCACAAAAGCTCACCTGAACATAGGTGACAGCTCACCAAAGCCGGGTACCTGGAGCACACTGAACAACTTCAGGCAGTCAACAGGTTGCAGAGTATATTTTCCTGGCAACTGAGCTGTGAGCAGTATCAGCCTCTTCCAGGCCACCAGCCTGAACAGAGAGTGTCTCTCAGAAGTCCTGTCTGCTTATATCTCATTGAGGAAGGAGAGTCCTGGTGAAGCTGGTCAGTTTCAAGGACTTTCAAGATCTTTGAGCTGTTTGTTTCCTGAGTTCAATGAGCCTCCGTACAGGGATTGGATGTTTCACCTCCTTTCAGAACATCCTGAGTCTTAATAAGCTTCCCTCCATGATGGAATGTTTTGTCTGTGAGGAAATTGCTACACAACAATGGGTGACATGTGACTGCAATAGAAACAGAAGTATGTAATTGAAGAAATAAATCTAGAGGCAAGTCGAAGCTACAGTATACAATCAGGAGGATAAGTTTCATATCTTTCTGTCCTCTGGTTATGTTTGTTGTCTGTCTGCTCATGCCTAATACAAGATCAACAAATGACTTTTGTTAATTGTTGATGCTTACCTTTATTTTTTTCTACTTCAGAGAAATAAATAAGGCATCGGAATTGTCCTTGATATCCCCAAAGTGTGAAAAAAATCACAAAGTATTAATAACATTTTTGTTTTCTTTTCATTTAAACTACGTAATATTTATTTATATACTAAGTTTTTTTGAGAATTCCATTCACAAACTAGAAATGTTTATAATTTGGAACCAATGAATTAAACATCAATTACTTAATAAATATTCTATATTGATACCCACAATGGCAATTGCTGAAAACTTGAAATCAAAGATTCTGATCATTTTCCAATTGTGCTCCAAGTTATTTTAAAGACTGGCATGAAAATGGTCTTTAATATAGGATAAGAAGATGGGACAAATGTATTCATATATGTATATATGAATATATACTATATATGTGATATATACATATATACCTTGAATCCATATACATTTATATAAAATATGATACTTAATATATGTGTGTGTTCCTATTGTGTGTGCAATAATATAATGCTTTATGTTCATAAGACCTCAAAGAAAAATAATGGCCCAAGTTAATATGAAAAAATTGACAAATAAAATGAATGAATAAAAGTGGAGATCAATGGAGAGAATTGAAAAGGACAAAGAGGAATGGGGTGTTGCCTGAGTCAGAGAAAAGAAAAATAGAAGACAAAAAACTCAAGTTGAGACCTGACTCTCTAATAGGGGTGGCAAGTTCTTATGAATGATGTTCAAAATTCACTCACTTCCGTTAGATATAATAAGTACTTTAAAAAACAGTATTTAAAAAGCCATTATCTCTTTTAAGGAGCTCAGAATCCAACATGAAGCCACAATCACAAAGCAGCCATCAACAAGAGTCAAAATTCTGAGCCTTAGGCTCACACCAATGTGTTTAGTGGTTTGAATGATAATGGTCCCCATAGGTGTAGGGAGCCTTATTGGATTTGGGCCTGGCCGCTTTGTGACTGTATAGCTCAAGGTGGCTATGTGACTCTGGGCTGTATGGCCACAGATGCTCACCCCTAAGGTGGCTGCTGTAAGATTATGGGATTGTTGGACAAAAACCTCTCCCAGGAAGATTCAGGGAGCAATCACAGGATGTTTCAGCCTGAGCAAAGCTAGTGCCCTGCCCTGAGCAGATTCCTGAGAAGGGCTCGACCTTTTCAAAGAATATGTCCCCGGAGACTGTTGCCTCTTTGTTTAACCAGGATATCTTGCAGTGTAGTGATTCACCTTATATCCTTGGGCACTTCCCAGTACTCCCCCACCCTAAGCTTCAGTTCCTGCTTTAATTCCTGCCTCAGAGCTTTAACTGCTGTACATTCCTCTCAATAAACGAGACCTTGACGACAGAACCTTGCTTGGTCTCCTTCTTTTCTCCCCCCTTGACACTCAGGTAGCCCCTCTTTGGGACCCTGAATAACTGGACCTGCTGGACGATGTAGGGAGCGGCGCAGCAGCTGTATGATAATGAGGTGAATCTGGCGCCCTCCTAACAACAGTACTGAGCATGTGTGGGGTTTTGCACCTGACATCAGTCTGGCTGGGGCGTTACTATGTTAATGGAGGTTCATACAGGTTCATGCCGCGCCAATCACTGGAGGACAAGTAGCTGGGATGACAGTGGGGTGACTCGTGCCCCACCAATCCTTGAAAGGATATTAGCATGCTGTAGTGTATGTAAGGAGAGCGGCTTTGCCGCTCGGCGCGGTAATACTGAGAGCTGTAACACTTAGAGCTGGTAACACTTAAAGCTGTAACACTTAGGGCAGGCTGCCGCCGCCTCCCTGTATCAACAAAGAAGGTGTCCTGCAGTAAAGGCTGTTGAGAAGAATCCAACCATGTTGCGTCTTCCTTGCCGGACGAGGTGGGCGCGACAGGACGGGTCACATAGGTTCATATTTTTGAATTCTCCAATTGGTAGAAGTGTTCAAAAATTGAATAGTGAGGGGATGTGGCCTTGCTGGAGGAAGTGTATCCCTGGGGATAGACTTTAAGGTTTAAAAAGATGTGTGCTATTTTGAGTTAGTTCTCTCTGCTTCCTATCTGTGGGTCAAGATGTGAGCTCTTAGCTGTTCCTGCTGGACTTGAACACTCTGAAACTGGATACCCAATTAAAACTTACTTTTATAAGTTGCCTTGGTCACAGCATTTTGACAAGAGAAAAGTAAATCAGAAGTTATCAGTAGTAGGATATTATTGTGACAGACCTGACCATGTGGTTTTGTCGAAGAATGTGGAATACTTTGGGACTTTAGACTAGAAAAGCAATAGAATACTGTAAGCAGAACTTAATGAATCATCCTAATAGGGTTTTGGAAAGTGCTAAGAACTATGCAGACTGGAAGAGTCAATCAAAAGACTAGATTAGAGCAATACTAGCAACTTGGTTACAGACTATTCTTGTAAATGTTTAGCAAATATATGTATATTTGACTTAAATATATATATATATGCATATATGTGTATATATATATATATATATATATATGACTGCTTTCTTCCCCTTGTCTTAAGAATTTTCCTGAAGCTAAATTTAAAAGTAACAAGAGCATTTCTTTCGAGGAGGAGACTTGAAGACAACCTAATATCGACTCTATTGTGTGGTTACTAGTTACCATTCTTATGCAGGTCTCCAAGGAAAAGTGGAGAAAAAATAAATACAGAATGTGCATTATAAGAGATAAAGGACACCAGGAAGGTTAATGCTGGAGTCAAGACTTGTGCTGAAAGAACCAAGTAATCAACATGATCTCCTTGCTCTACCTTGGTATAAAGGTAAGGGTGCCCTCAGGTCAAGACCCTGCCCAACTAAGCTTCCAACCTGTGAGAAAGCAAAGACCTAGTGAACTTTGTACTCTCAAAAAGTAACAACAAATCAGCTGCTACAAATGTGATGGAAAGGTTCACTCCACAAGTGGGTAGTCAAACTAAGCAATGTCATCCATGTGGTTCAAACTTTAGCCATAAAGAACATGCATGGAAAGGGGATGTAGAGTCTTCCTCTGTGTTTAGGGAGAGCCACCGTGGTAAAGAGTATAGCAGGGGAATCTCTGTATGGAAACCCCAAGAGGCCACTATATAATATCTTCATGCAATGAAGCTATAAAAATAAAGCCTGGATTGTGTTGGATGCCAGATCCATGTGCCAGAAACTTGGGATATCTGCCAAGGAGAGCTGCACATAGGAATGAAGCTAGACCACGAGATAGAAATGTATTGCAGTCAGCAAAATGAAAGGATGGAGCCATCAAAGCCCTCTGACACTAGACTAGTCTTGCTATGGTTCAGTATTTCCTCCCTAGGATTCAATTTCTCCATCTTAAAATGATAATGGATATTCTATGCCATGGTGTATTGAAAGTATATAATTGGCTTTTATTTCACTTTATTTTATTTTATTTTATTTTACAGGTGATTACAATTAAGAGATTGCTTTGAATTTCAAAAGAGATTTTGAATGTTGTCCCTGAAAATGGTGTCAAGATTGTGAAAGAACATGGAAACTTTTAAAGTTGGACTAAATACATGTTGCATTATAATATGGTCACATGTCTATAGGAGCTAGGGAGTGGAATACAGAGGGTTAAATGAAAATGAGTTTCACGGGCTTATATGTTTGAACACTTTGTCCCCAGCTGGTGAAACTGTTGGGAAGAATTAGGGGATGTGGCATTACTGGAAGAGCTGTGTCACTGGAGATGGGCTTTGAGGTTTAAAGAAATTCATGCCACTTTGAGTTAATACCCTCTGCCTCCTACTTGTGGGTCAAGATATGAGCTCTCAGTTTCCTTATGCCATGCCTTTGCTCAGCAATCATGGACTCTAACCCTTAAAACCAAAAGTGGAATCAATGTTCTCTCTTTTTAAAAGATAGATTTATTTGTTTATTCATTTATTTTATGTATGAGTACACTGTCACTGTCTTCAGACACACCAGAAGAAGGAATCAGATTCCATTACAGATGGTTGTGAGTCACTGTGGTTGCTGGAAATTGACCTCAGGACCTCTGGAAGTAGTCAGTGCTCTTAACCACTGAGCTATCTCCCCAGCCCCTAAATGTTCTCTTTTATAAGTTGCCTGGGTCATGATATTTTGTCACGGCAAATGTACAAATAACTAATACATGGGGTGTAGCCACTCACCCTTCAAACCCTCCATCTTATTTCAGGGTATGTTTCTACCAATGCAAATCCACTAATAATTAACATATGG
Source organism: Rattus rattus (assembly GCF_011064425.1). Taxonomy (NCBI): domain Eukaryota; kingdom Metazoa; phylum Chordata; class Mammalia; order Rodentia; family Muridae; genus Rattus; species Rattus rattus. The sequence goes on along the minus strand of NC_046155.1, from coordinate 196,110,383 downwards.
ATTGAATAAAACTCTACTAATAAGACTTTCAGTCAAAAAGCGTTTAATGGGATTTTGATAATATTGATAGTTTAGAAGGCCTTTGGTCATAAGTGAGTCTTAAATCAGCTCTCGTTAAAGCCACCCAATTGCTAGAAAATACAAAGTGCTATGGCCTAAGCCCCACTCTAGGTGAATATTATCATTTATCACCTGGAGACAGAAGATTCAAGATGAATATTATCATTTTATCATCTGGAGGAAGGAGATTCAAGACACTTGGAAGATCCCCTTGTACCTCCAGTTCAAATGAAGAAAGTGTAAGTAACTTTGGAGGCAGGAGAATAATCTACACTGGGTCCACTCAAACTGGTGACTCCAGACTCTTATTGTTGACATGCGACCCCAACAGAAAAGATAGGCAGAGTGTCAGACATTTAACAGACACTGGAGAGATCCCAGGGACAGTCCTATTCTTTCCATTTGAAAATTTGTAAATGGTTCCCCTCTGCACTGCACTTCAAACTCTGACTTCTCTCCTTAACAATCCCTTGCCTTCAAACTTCCTTTCAACCCAGAACATCCTGATAGTCAGAAAATTCCCAGCCATGTCACAGAAACTGAATAAGCAATAGCAGTGTCCTTTTAAGAGGTGCCTTGGTCAAGCTCCCATCCTCACTCATGCCAGAAAACTTCTGAGGGTGCCATATAGAGGTCACAATTGTCCTTAAGATAAAAAGGGCATTGCTATGCTGCTACTTCTGCAGCCATGAATCTGTGATAACTAAATGAAGCAATCAGAGCGAAAGACACTTAAGAACTCTCGAGAATGTGAGTAGGCACTTCAATCAACCCTAGCATGCATCCAGCTTGCTAGAAATTTTATCAAATGCCTTTCACCCCTTTATTGAATACGTAAGGGAAAACACAATGCACAGAAAGGACTACCTTACATTCCCAGTGAGGTGTCATTGACAGAAATCCCACTCGAATCGATCTAACGCCAAAGCAGTTGAGGAAGCACGTGAGTGTAAGGCTCCAGCAAGACATTCTCTGATTTAGACACAAAAGCAGCTCAGAGAGCCTGCAACATCAAGATGCAAAGCACTTTTGGGCTGTGAGTCAGTTTTCTTCTCCAGGCAATTAGCAATTACCAGCATTTATTCCGTGAATGGGAGTCAGGCAAACAGACAGCCGTTGACAGTCTGTCATTACCGCACAAAAGAACTGCAGCTTTTATCCTCTCGGAGGAAGGAAGACTTGCAGAACGCCTCAACTTTCAGGCTCACACACTTGCCAGGCCTATGATTTATTTCATCATCGACCTTAAAAATAATATAAAGTTCAGCCATTTCTATTTGAGGAGCCGTTTGCAGATGTACCTCCCAAGACTCCCATGGAGTCAGAGACTGTTGACGGCGACTACGAACATAGAGGCACCGAGTCAACAGCCCACAGAGGGCGCCAAGCTATACCCCTCACACTCTGGCTCTTTCCAGAGAAGGGCACCTGTTCTAATTTCCTTTCTTTGCTGTGGTAAAAAATACAGATAAAAAAGCAACTTAGAAGAAGAAGGGTTTCAGTCCATCTCTGGGAAAAAGTTAAAACAAGAACTTTAAACAGCTAGTCACACTATATCCACAGTCAAGAGAAAAGAAAACAAATTAATGCATGCATGCATACTTGCTTGCAAGCTGTCTTGCTTGACATATTCTGCTTGATTTCTCCACCCATATAGTTCAGGACCCTCTGACTAAGGAATGGTGCTGCCCAGAGTGGACCGAGTCGTCATTGTCACACATTAATTAACCTACTTAGAAAACACCCCTATAGATATGCTCACAAGCCAATCCAATATACACAATTCCTCATTGAGATACTCTTCACAGATTCTCCTAGTTTGTATCAAATTGACTGTAAAAGCTAACCATCCCAGCACCCTTCGGGCAAGCTTCCTTTACCATTCTCCACTATGCAGATGGTGTTTCTGTGAGGTCAAATCAAATGTGAAAATTACTTATCATCATGAGCCAGTACTAGATACTCATAGATGGAAGAATGAGTGTGCCACCCATGCATGGATCTGGCTCTCTTCAGCCATAGGTTTTCAGCTTAGCCAGAGGCTGGAGAAGCCAGCCAAAGGTAATTTGGCTGATTAGGTTACAATCCGGCAGCACTCTTGAACTACAGACTGATCGACCTCCAATACCGATGGAAACATAACTTAGAGGAAAGTACCTCATTAATCCAAGACTTAGTTCAGCTTTCCTATTTGACAGAATCATAAACTCTGTGGGACAGAAAGCATGCTCCCTTGCACATGATGTACGGGCAACACATACAGGTGTCAGAAGTTAAGAGCTCATTCTGCTCTTTGTCAGCCAATAATAAAACATCCTTATCATTAAGTCTGAGTACTCTGTCCATAAACCCTTAGTGTACAAAAGTCCAGTCTTGTCTATCCATTCCCGCTTGCATTGTCAGCCTCAGTGAGAGTAGAGTTCCAAACATAACTGTGGTCTGGAGTTTATCCAGAGCGTCACACAGCTCTCCTAGCCCACTGATCCACTGCTGCCTTTCCTCACCCTATCAGGCTCCCTTTTCCCACCTATGATCCCATGTGAAGTGTGGCCTCTAAAACAATAACGCTGCCTCTGTTGCAGTGTGTTTAGGACTTAAAACACAGGAAAAGTGCAAGGTTCCTCCCTGCTTGCTGCTCTTCTGGCCCTGTAAACAGTGTCTTTCAAGACTTTTTTCAGAGATGTCTGGAGATTTCCAGTTTCATAGCCTTCCACTCTTGTTACTTCTCTCACTCTGGATCCCTACCATGCACCAGGCCTTCCTTTCAGTTCTCCTATGATCTATGACGATCTGGTATTGGCTTGAATTCCTTGATCAATCTACTCAGAGTAGACAAACTATAGCCAGATTAAAAGTGACTCATCTCCAATCAGAAATAAAGTCACACATGAAAAAGAAATACACATATGCACACGATTGCACAGGAACAACACATGTTCAGTAAAATATGCTTGGCATTATTTAAAAAAAAATTTTACCAAGAGCCAACCTGCTTATGTTTCTCTTAACAAATTATTTTTCTTTTTCTTAGTTCACTTTTTCTTCTGCACTGCTGTACTTTGACTATATCACCCCAAATATACTGGAAGCATCATTCCCTAAATCATGTGTCACATCAATGATACTTAAGATGTGACCCCTAGGAGGTATGTGGGATTTGATGAGGTCATGAGGGTGAGCCCCTTCTGTATTTTCTGGAGTTGTATTTCCCTCTGTTTATATCATCCTCATCTTCCTCTTCCTGCATCTGCATCAATATCAAAGTCCAATTTGTTTCTCATCTCTGCTTGAAGCTTTTCTTACTCCCTCTAACACACAGTTTTCTTCAACCATGTAATATTAAATATCACTGTTGGTGACATAGTTGGACAATGATTTTGCCTTTTCCATGGCAGAAGAGATGGGCTGTAAAGAGTAATAGGAGTAAAGATAGCAATGTAAGAGTATGAACTGTGCTCCTACATAAATTACGAGGAAGAAGAATTAGAAGTGTTGGACATTACAGTTTGAAAGGCTGCTTCTCAAAAACTCACACTGAAGTCTAGTTGTATTGTAAGAGTTGGGATTCCTAGAATATGATTAAGCCATGAGGACTCCTGCCTTATGGGTAGGGTCAAAGCCACTGCAAAATGATCAAGTCCAGGTCCTATATTATCTCTAAGACTTCTCTGAGTGCTGGCACTTTGACCTTAGACCTCTAATGCTCCAGAGTAGTGAGGCAGAACATGTTCCTTTATTATAAATTACCCAGCCTGTGCTGTTCTGTTGGAGCAGCACAAAATGTACTAAGATAATGAGAATTTCTTTTTAAACAATCAGTGATTGACAGGTGAGTATGAGAGAGGCTAACATAATGAGCTATTAGTATGTGTCTATCAGTGGTTTCCCACTCCAAGAAGTAGAATTTCAATAGATTCTGAGTGTCTACAAGCAGCAAGCTTTTCATTAAGAGTAAGCATGTCATATCAAATGTTCATATCAGCTACATGCTGTGAGACAAATACCACAGTCTTAGCAGCCTCCAGTTCCATTCATGAATTCACAGATGCTAGTAGACTAGGATTCTGTTCACACAGTTGGTTTTGCCTCTTACTGCAGGTCTCCACATCACTTGCAGCATCTCTGCTGCATGGGAATCCTACTTACATCTGTAAGCTAACCTGCCACAGGAAGAAAGAACACAAGGCAGGACTTCACTGCCGTACATCAAAGCAAGCCAACAGCCATACCAAAGTGCTGAACACATTCCTCTTACAGCGAAGCCATTGCAATGGGGTTGAGAAAAGAATTAGGCCTTCAGTTTACCATTCTGTCACAGCATACAGAGTCTGAGTGTAAAATTAACATAATGGGATGATAATCAGAAGTTAGGCATTCATGGTTTTACTCCACTCTGACACTCAGTGGCTTTAAGGGAAATATTTCCAATCTGATCTCTAAATTAAGAGGGTTAGACTAAATAGCCCTTACATGGGCTTTAAACTCCTCTTCTTATTTGTCTGACAATGCAATCTAGGTCACATATACAGAACAATTACAGTCATAATTACAACCATCTATTATCTCCCCTTTTCTCTGAGCATATATGCCAACTTATTTTCCCTAACAAACCATTCATCATTATAATGAAGAATGAGTGAAGTCAAGTGTTTTTGTTTGTTTGTTTGTTTGTTGTTTGGTTGTTGTTGTATGTATGTTTGTTTGTTTGTTTGTTTTAGTTCACATAGCATTAAAATGGCAGGGTAGGATTTGATTCAGGAAAGCTGACTCACAGTCTGTGGTCTAAACAATCACACACATGGCCTCTCCAGTTTGTGCTTTCCAAAACCAAACTCTTACCTAAACCATCCTCTTCTCTCTTTGCTTCTCTGTAATTGACAATTCCACTCATCCCGTTGTAGAGAATGGCCACAAAGTTTGACTTTCCCTCTCTGTGTGTATATGATAGCCTCTGGCTTCTATGGCTCCCATGGTTCTGAGATGCTTTACACCCACGCAGTTCTGTCCATTCCATTGCCTCCACCACAAACCCCAGCACTATATCTATTGACAACTGCCAAGAGCTTCAAACTGCATCCCCTACTTCAAGGCCTGTGAGCATCACGTCTGTTCTTCCCCAGCTCCACGGCTCTGTGGCTCCTGGTTTGGTTCTTGAATCCAGTTTGGCTCTTGAATCCAAACTCTCTCATGTGATCTGTGATTGTTTTCATAGTCCGGTCCCTGATTAAGGCCACGGCCTCATACCTTGTCATCTCACTTAAAACACTATTGTGGTGGTTTGAATATGCTTGGCCCAGAGAGTGGCACTATTGATAGATATGCCCTTGTTGGAGGCAGTGTGTTACTGTGGAGGCACGACTTTGAGGTAATGTAAATGCTCAAGTTCTGCTCAGGGTGAGACACAGCAGTCTTTTCCTGGCTGCCTTCAGATCAAGATGGAGAACTCTCAGCTCCTTCTTTGCCTGTACACTGCCATGCCCCCACCATGATGATGATGGACTAAATCTCTGAACCCATTTATAAGCCAGCCCCAATTAAATGGTTGCCCTGACAAGAGTTGTTTTGGTCATGATGTATCTTCACAGCATTAAAAGCCTAACTAAAACATAGTTCTGCTTCAGCAACAGAATTGTTTGTTATTTTCATACATGTCATGTTTTTTCCTGCTCTCAAGTGTCCTCCGTCCCTTTCCACTCATGTAACCAGTTGCTTTTGTTTTTGCACATTTAAATTTGACATCACCACCTCTAGACAGCTCTCTGAGATATCCTGCCTCAGGTTCCCCAAAACATCTTATTCTTTCTCTTAACATGACACTTAGCATTATAGATTAGAAGTTTCTTTTCTGGGTGGTTACACCCCAAAATTTAGACTTCTCAAAAGCAGGAAGAGTCTTGTGTATGATAAAGTTACTTCAGCAAAAAGAAGCCTCAGAAAATCCTATTTCTGGAAAGATGGTATAGAGGTAGTTTCCCTTACTTCTCCCAGAAAACATAACTAAAAATTGAGAACAAATGCAGTACATAAAAATCAATAAAATTAAAAGGATTATAGCCTGAACAGTAAACCTGCAAGTCTCTAACAAGACTGAAAAAAAAAAAAAGAGTAAAGACACACATTACTGAAATCAGGGATTAAAACAGGGGTTACCAGTACAGACCCCACAGACACAAAAATATAATAAATAAATATGTAAAACAACAAAAGTAAATGTGACAACTTCGGGGAATTTGGATAATGACTCAAAAATCACAAAGTAACACAAAATAGTAAATATGAAATAGGTAATACAAATATCCTAAATAAGTAAGATTTCTTATTTAAATTTTGTCAAAAACAGGTACCATCACACCAATCTTTTTTGTAGAGAATTCTACCACATATTTAAAGAATTAAATCGTTCTACATGATCTTTCCAATGAGACGCAAGCGATAGAGAAACCTTTAGAACTCATTTTCTAAAGTGACTATTATACCTATGCCAAACCAGAGAAGCATGGTATAAAATAAAATTGTGGACCAACACTTTTCATGAATGTAGAAGTGAAAACCCTTACCAGCATATCAGCCAATTACATAAGCAGTACATAAAACAATCATTACACCAAAACCACAGCTGGTTTGATATTTAAAACCAAATTTAAAAAAGTCTATCATGAGAGTCCCGGACCAGCGGAGGATCCCTGCCTTCAGCAGCTCTCTGCTCCCAGGCCCCCTGGAGGGGAGTTCTTGCCGCCTGGTCCGGCGGGTACTCCTGAGGCAGCAGAGCGGAGGAGACCACCAACGCTGCCCACCTCTGCCCACATCCCTGGCCCAGGAGGAAACTGTATACGGCCTCTGGGTACCCGTAGAGGAGGGCCCAGGAGCAGCAGATCCACTGCTTCTGAGACACCGCACCTGAAGGGACCGACCGAATAAACAGTTCTCTGCACCCAAATCCCGTGGGAGGGAGAGCTAAACCTTCAGAGAGGCGGACACGCCTGGGAAACCAGAAGAGACTGCACGCTGCACACAGTACTGAGCCCAGAGGAAAACAAAACCTATCTGGAACCCTGGTGCACGGAACCTCCCGGAAGGGGCGGCGCAGATCTTCCTGGCTGCTGAGGCCGTGGAGAGCTCATAGGCAACACACCGCCAGCAAACTTGAGCCTGGGGACCACAGGTAAGACAAACTTTTCTGCTACAAACGACTTGCCTGGTGAACTCAAGACACAGGCTCACAGGAACAGCTGAAGACCTGTAGAGAAGAAAAACTACGCGCCCGAAAGCAGAACACTCTGTCCCCATAACTGGCTGAAAGAAAACAGGAAAACAGGTCTACAGCACTCCTGAAACACAGGTTTATAAGACAGTCTAGCCACTGTCAGAAATAGCAGAACAAAGTAACACTAGAGATAATCTGATGGCGAGAGGCAAGCGCAGGAACCCAAGCAACAGAAAACAAGACTACATGGCATCATCGGAGCCCAATTCTCCCACCAAAGCAAACACAGAATATCCAAACACACCAGAAAAGCAAGATCTAGTTTCAAAATCATATTTGATCATGATGTTGGAGGACTTCAAGAAAGACATGAAGAACTCCCTTAGAGAAACACAGGAAAACATAAACAAACAAGTAGAAGCCTACAGAGAGGAGTCACAAAAATCCCTGAAAGAATTCCAGGAAAACACAATCAAACAGTTGAAGGAATTAAAAATGGAAATAGAAGCAATCAAGAAAGAACACATGGAAACAACCCTGGATATAGAAAACCAAAAGAAGAGACAAGGAGCTGTAGATACAAGCATCACCAACAGAATACAAGAGATGGAAGAGAGAATCTCAGGAGCAGAAGATTCCATAGAAATCATTGACTCAACTGTCAAAGATAATGTAAAGCGGAAAAAGCTACTGGTCCAAAACATACAGGAAATCCAGGACTCAATGAGAAGATCAAACCTAAGGATAATAGGTATAGAAGAGAGGAAGACTCCCAGCTCAAAGGACCAGTAAATATCTTCAACAAAATCATAGAAGAAAACTTCCTAACCTAAAAAGAGATACCCATAGGCATACAAGAAGCCTACAGAACTCCAAATAGATTGGACCAGAAAAGAAACACCTCCCAGCACATAATAGTCAAAACACCAAACGCACAAAATAAAGAAAGAATATTAAAAGCAGTAAGGGGAAAAGGTCAAGTAACATATAAAGGCAGACCTATCAGAATCACACCAGACTTTTCGCCAGAAACTATGAAGGCCAGAAGATCCTGGACTGATGTCATACAGACCCTAAGAGAACACAAATGCCAGACCAGGTTACTGTATCCTGCAAAACTCTCAATCAACATAGATGGAGAAACCAAGATATTCCATGACAAAACCAAATTTATACAATATCTTTCTACAAATCCAGCACTACAAAGGATAATAAATGGTAAAGCCCAACATAAGGGGCAAGCTATACCCTAGAAGAAGCAAGAAACTAATCGCCTTTGGCAACAAAACAAAGAGAAGAAAAGCACAAAACATAACCTCACATCCAAATATGAATACAACAGGAAGCAAAATCACTATTCCTTAATTTCTCTCAACATCAATGGCCTCAACTCCCCAATAAAAAGACATAGATTAACAAACTGGATACGCAACGAGGACCCTGCATTCTGCTGCCTACAGGAAACACACCTCAGAGACAAAGACAGACACTACCTCAGAGTGAAAGGCTGGGAAACAACTTTCCAAGCAAATGGTCGGAAGAAGCAAGCTGGAGTAGCCATTCTAATATCAAATAAAGTCAATTTTCAACTAAAAGTCATCAAAAAAGATAAGGAAGGACACTTCATATTCATCAAAGGAAAAATCCACCAAGATGAACTCTCAATCCTAAATATCTATGCCCCAAATACAAGGGCACCTACATACGTAAAAGAAACCTTACTAAAGCTCAAAACACACATTACACCTCACACAATAATAGTAGGAGATTTCAACACCCCACTCTCATCAATGGACAGATCATGGAAACAGAAATTAAACAGAGACGTAGACAGACTAAGAGAAGTCATGAGCCAAATGGACTTAACAGATATTTATAGAACATTCTATCCTAAAGCAAAAGGATATACCTTCTTCTCAGCTCCTCATGGTACTTTTCTCCAAAATTGACCATATAATTGGTCAAAAATGGGCCTCAACAGGTACAGAAAGATAGAAATAATCCCATGCGCAAGTATCAGACCACCACGGCCTAAAACTGGTCTTCAATAACAATAAGGGAAGAATGCCCACATAAACATGGAGATTGAACAATGCTCTACTCAATGATAACCTGGTCAAGGAAGAAATAAAGAAAGAAATTAAAAACTTTTTAGAATTTAATGAAAAATGAAGGTACAACATACCCAAACTTATGGGACACAATGAAAGCTGTGCTAAGAGGAAAACTCATAGCGCTGAGTGCCTGCAGAAAGAAACAGGAAAGAGCATATGTCAGTAGCTTGACAGCACACCTAAAAAGCTCTAGAACAAAAAAGAAGCAAATACACCCAGGAGGAGAGAAGGCAGGAAATAATCAAACTCAGAGCCTAAATCAACCAAGTAGAAACAAAAAGGACCATAGAAAGAATCAACAGAACCAAAAGTTGGTTCTTTGAGAAAATCAACAAGATAGATAAACCCTTAGCCAGATTAACGAGAGGACACAGAGAGTGTGTCCAAATTAACAAAAATCAGAAATGAAAAAAAAGGGAGACATAACTACAGATTCAGAGGAAATTCAAAAAATCATCAGATCTTACTATAAAAGCCTATATTCAACAAAACTTGAAAATCTGCAGGAAATGGACAATTTCCTAGACAGATACCAGGTACCGAAGTTAAATCAGGAACAGATAAACCAGTTAAACAACCCCATAACTCCTAAGGAAATAGAAGAAGTCATTAAAGGTCTCCCAACCAAAAAGAGCCCAGGTCCAGACGGGTTTAGTGCAGAATTCTATCAGACCTTCATAGAAGACCCTCATCAATATTATCCAAACTATTCCACAAAATTGAAACAGATGGAGCACTACCCAATTCCTTCTATGAAGCCACAATTACTTTATACCTAAACCACAAAAGACCCAACAAAGAAAGAGAACTTCAGACCAATTTCCCTTATGAATATCGATGCAAAAATACTCAATAAAATTCTGGCAAACCGAATCCAAGAGCACATCAAAACAATCATCCACCATGATCAAGTAGGCTTCATCCCAGGCATGCAGGGATGGTTTAATATACGGAAAACCATCAACGTGATCCATTATATAAACAAACTGAAAGAACAAAACCACATGATCATTTCATTAGATGCTGAGAAAGCATTTGACAAAATTCAACACCCCTTCATGATAAAAGTCCTGGAAAGAGTAGGAATTCAAGGCCCATACCTAAACATAGTAAAAGCCATATACAGCAAACCAGTTGCTAACATTAAACTCAATGGAGAGAAAACTTGAAGCAATCCCACTAAAATCAGGGACTAGACAAGGCTGCCCACTCTCTCCCTACTTATTCAATATAGTTCTTGAAGTTCTAGCCAGAGCAATCAGACAACAAAAGGAGGTCAAGGGATACAGATCGAAAAGAAGAAGTCAAAATATCACTATTTGCAGATGATATGATAGTATATTTAAGTGATCCCAAAAGTTCCACCAGAGAACTACTAAAGCTGATAAACAACTTCAGCAAAGTGGCTGGGTATAAAATTAACTCAAATAAATCAGTAGCCTTCCTCTACACAAAGAGAAACAGGCCGAGAAAGAAATTAGGAAATGACACCCTTCATAATAGATCCAAATAATATAAAGTACCTCGGTGTGACTTTAACCAAGCAAGTAAAAGATCTGTATGATAAGAACTTCAAGACTCTGAAGAAAGAAATTGAAGAAGATCTCAGAAGATGGAAAGATCTCCCATGCTCATGGATTGGCATGATTAATATAGTAAAAATGGCCATTCTACCAAAAGCGATCTACAGATTCAATGCAATCCCCATCAAAATACCAATCCAATTCTTCAAAGAGTTAGACAGAACAATTTGCAAATTCATCTGGAATAACAAAAAACCCAGGATAGCTAAAACTATCCTCAACAATAAAAGGACTTCAGGGGGAATCACTATCCCAGATCTCAAGCAGTATTACAGAGCAATAGTGATAAAAACTGCATGGTATTGGTACAGAGACAGACAGATAGACCAATGGAACAGAATTGAAGACCCAGAAATGAACCCACACACCTATGGGCACTTGATTTTTGACAAAGGAGCCAAAACCATCCAATGGAAAAAAGATAGTATTTTCAGCAAATGGTGCTGGTTCAACTGGAGGTCAACATGCAGAAGAATGCAGATCGAACCATGCTTATCACCCTGTACAAAGCTTAAGTCCAAGTGGATCAAGGACCTCCACATCAAACCAGATACACTCAAACTAGTAGAAGAAAAACGAGGGAAGCATTTGGAACACATGGGCACTGGAAAAAATTTCCTGAACAAAACACCAATGGCTTATGCTCTAAGATCAAGAATCACAAATGGGATCTCATAAAACTGCAAAGCTTCTGTAAGGCAAAGGACACTGTGGTTAGGACAAAACGGCAACCAACAGATTGGGAAAAGATCTTTACCAATCCTACAACAGATAGAGGGCTTATATCCAAAATATACAAAGAACTGAAGAAGGACAGCAGGGAGACAAATAACCCTATTAAAAAATGGGGTTCAGAGCTAAACAGAGAATTCACAGCTGAGGAATGCCGAATGGCTGAGAAACACCTAAAGAAATGTTCAACATCGTTAGTCATAAGGGAAATGCAAATCAAAACAACCCTGAGATTTCACCTCACACCAGTGAGAATGGCTAAGATCAAAAACTCAGGTGACAGCAAATGCTGGCGAGGATGTGGAGAAAGAGGAACACTCCTCCATTGTTGGTGGGGTTGCAGACTGCTACAACCATTCTGGAAATCAGTCTGGAGGTTCCTCAGAAAATTGGACATTGAACTGCCTGAGGATCCAGCTATACCTCTCCTGGGCATATACCCAAAAGATGCCCCAACATATAAAAAAGACACGTGCTCCACTATGTTCATCGCAGCCTTATTTATAATAGCCAGAAGCTGGAAAGAACCCAGATGCCCTTCAACAGAGGAATGGATACAGAAAATGTGGTACATCTACACAATGGAATATTACTCAGCTATCAAAACAATGACTTTGTGAAATTCTAGAGGCAAAATGGTTGGAACTGGAAACTATCATCCTGAGTGAGCTAACCTAATCACAGAAAGACATACATGGTATGTACTCATTGATAAGTGGCTATTAGCCCAAATGCTTGAATTACCCTAGATGCCTAGAACAAATGAAACTCAAGACGGATGATCAAAATGTGAATGCAGATCGCCCTGAGAGACACAGCCAGAATACAGCAAATACAGAGGCGTATGCCAGCAGGAAAGCACTGAACTGAGAACAGGACCCCTGTTGAAGGAATCAGAGAAAGAACTGGAAGAGCTTGAAGGAGCTGAGACCCCATATGTACAGCAATGCCAACCAACCAGAGCTTCCAGGGACTAAGCCACTACCCAAAGACTATACATGGACTGACCCTGGACTCTGACCTCGTAGGGTTGCAATGAATATCCTAGTAAGAGCACCAGTGGAAGGGGAAGCCCTGGGTCCTGCTAAGACTGAACCCCTAGTGAACTAGACTGTTGGGGAGAGGGCAGCAATGGGGGAGGGTTGGGAGGAAACACCCATAAGGAAGGGAGGGGAGGATGTTTGCCCGAAACCGGAAAGGAATAACACTCGAAATGTATATAAGAAATACTCAAGTTAATAATAATAATAATAAAAAAAAATGTGAGAAAAAAAAAAGAAATAAAGAATTATCATTATCCCAGAAAAAAAAAAAAAGTCTATCATATCAGCAGCCAAAGAAGAAAAGCCATGAGTATATCATTTACTAGTAAAATTTCATTTTAACATATTCAATACCTATTCGTGACCAAAACATTTAGAAGAATAAGAATAAATAGAAGAAAATTATTCAACTTGATAAGAAATATCCATTTAATGCCCATTCCGGCCATTTTAGTCACTGTTAAAAAGCTGAATGGTTTTTCCTTAAGACTGGGAGCAACTCCAAGCATGTTGACTAAACATAATGTTGGAAATCATAACCAGTGGAATAAGACAAAGAAAGGAATGGGTCTAAAAGGTATACAATTTAGCAAAGAAAAAAAATAAACTCCCCAGTTTATAAATTACTATAAATTCTAAGAGCTTTTAAGAGTATTTGTGTCCTATCATTAATAAGACTTTGAAAAGATCAAATGACCCAAGATAGAATATTCCACAGATGGTTGTATTTCTAGATATTGGCAATGCATGTGTTGATACCATAATTAAATATATAACTCTATTTTTAGCAATTCAAAATTATGCTTAGGCATTAGTCTAACAAAAATCATAGGCTATATATGCTAAAAATATAAAGCATTGATTACAAAAAGCAGAGTTCTAAATAACTTGAAAGACATATTTGTTTATAGATTGAGAGACCCAATATATTAAAAATGTCATTTCCCCAATGGTTGTAATGTAGCTCCTATCAAATCCTCAGCACAGTTTGCTTTATAAATAGATATAGAAGAGATTATTCTAAACATTACATTTAAAAGCAAGGGAGTAAAATATCTAAGACATTTTGAAAGGGAAGAATAAAGTGAGAGGCAGCAACTGGCCTATTTTGATACTTATATAGATAGCTTCGCCCATCAAAGATGGTGATTGTGACAGAGTTGTAAATCAAATGAATAAAATAGAAAGCCAGAAATAGCCTCACAAGCATGCCAGACTTGTTTTTGACAAAGGTTCAAAGGAGACACAATGAGAAGGGTGAGCATTGTCAATAAATGGTGTTGGAGTAATTGAACATTCATATGCACAAGAACAAAACCTATAATTCATAAGGTCTAAAGGTAGAAAACCTTATACAAAGCAGTGTACTTTCTTTGATAAAAATCACATATTTCAAGGCACTGTTAGGAGAGGTGTTCTAGTTTGCTTCTCTGCTGCAAAACATTGACCAAAAGCAACTTATGGGCAAAGGAAATATATTTTATTGATTGATTGATTGATTGATTGCATCCTACAGGTTATTGTCAATCATGAAGAGAAGCCAAAACAGGAACTGAAGCAAGAGCACTGGCTTACTTTATCTGCCTTGCTCAGATACTTTTCTTAAGCTGGTCAAGCCCATATGCCTAAGGAATGGCGCCACCCACAGTGGAAGGGTCTTTCTACATCTGTTACCAGTTAAGGAAATGTGCCATCCACATAGACATGTCCACAAGCCAAGCTTATGGTGGAAATTCCTCAAATGAACTTCCCTCTTCTCAGGTGTCCTAGTTTGCTTTCTCTGTTCATGTAATAAGATCAACACCAACTTAGTGGACAGAAGACTTAATTTGATTTACACATTGCAGTCCCTCACTGAAGTAAGTTGGGACAGGAGCACAAGGGAAGAACCTGGAGACAGAAACTGAGGCAGAGACCACTGAGAAACACTGCTTACTGGCCTGTTCCCCATAGCTCTGCTCGGCTTCTTTTCTCATACCACCTAGGACCACCTTGACAGGAATAGCACAGACCATCCTGGGCTAGGACCTCCTACAGCAATCATTAATGAAGAAAATGACTCCACAGAGTTACCCACAGGATCAAACAAATGGACACAATCCCTCAGTTAAGACTCCTTCTTCCTGGATAACCCTCACTTCTGTCCAGTCAACTGTCACCATCAGCATTTCTGTGAGGCAGCAGCTCTTTGGAGCTGTGTTTGCTTAACTTGAATGGCTTTTATTCCGAAGAAAGCTTCTGGATGCAAAACAAAGCATTCTGTGCATAAGATCTAAAATAAATGTTCATAGTGTGCTTGCAATTGCTAGCCAGGGATCCTGAAATCGACTGCTAGGCTCATTCACAGGCAGGCTGTGAAAAACGAGTCTGCCCTTGGTTTCATTCTCAAGGCTGAAAAACTATAGAAAAAGGAAGACTCCAACACCATCTTCACTGTGCTAAGGTTCCTTAGGAATCTTTATGAAATGCGGGGCAGGAGAATTGCCTACATGGAAGAACCATGCAGAGGCACTTAACTCTCCTAGGTCAGGTGTCATAAACATGGAGTCAGTCACAGAGACTTCTGTTGACATGATGACTTGAGAAAAGCTCCAAGGGGCAGAGGACAAACTGGATATTGAAGGGGAAGAAAGGAACTGATAACTCAAAGTAGATAGAAACCAGCTTTGAACTGATTCAAGGACAGTCCTGGCATTCCTGTTGGGCACTTAGCCTCGGTGCTGGTCCAAGTCTAAAGCAAAGGAAACAGCATACAGAAATCAATTTCTGATCACTTACTGCTGGGGGTTTGGATGGGCAAGGAGAGATAATGGACAGCCACTCCCGAGAGACACCTGTCCCTCAGCCATATGCTAGCGTCTATAGAAGGGGAAATGGGTGCTCTCTTTATAGGTACTGTTTGCTGGCCTTTGGGTCCATCTGGGTGAATAAAGAGACCAAAACAGGACATTCACATTCAAAGGAGCAACCTCGTGTGCCGTTCACGCCCTCTTACCTTTTTATACAGCTGTGTAATTGCAATCTGTTTGCTTATAATCACACCCTGTGGATACCTCCAAGAGGCAAAAGAAGGGTGATGAGCTATATACCCTTGTTATTTAGCTGATCTTAAAGCCTTTAAGGCACATCAGCCCCCTCCATTTTTATAACATGCTAGATTCCTTTTGGGTCTCACTTCTGTTCTCAGATCTCAGACATTCACCCCAGCAGCTAAGCCCTTGGTTATCAAAAACCTATCAGCCTGGTAGCTATGCTTCTCTCTAACTGGACAAGTTCTAACAGGGCCTAGGAGCACCAAGACATACCGCAGGAGATCTGCTCTATCCTCCACTCTTCAGAGAGGAAGCAGACAACCTCTCTCCTTGCTATCGTTACCATCGATGTATATAGCACATGCTTTGGGCATCTCCTTTTCTCCTACTTTGAGGAACCCAAATGCCTATATGGTAGACCAGTTTAGATTAATCAAGATTCTTACTTTCAAGAGGAATCTATAAGTTCACTGAGTGAACAGAAACCATAAATCCTAGCCAGTTGTGTGTTCATCTAATAGTTGCCTAAACTATGTAAGTCAAACTTTTGTGAACAGAATATCATATAGGGGCCGCTGGTTTGTTGCTTGTACTATTTATGGAGCTAAGGAGGCAGTTCCGTTGGTTAAAGCTTTCTGGGCAAACATAAGGACCTAAGTTCAATTCCCAATACCCATGAGTAAAGAGACAACCACATGTGATGGCATATACTATGCTCCCACAGCTGAGTAGGCAGGAACAAGTGGACCCATGGGACTTACTGGCCAGGAATCCTAGCAAAATCAGTGAGTTCTGGGCCAATGAGGGGCATTCTCAAACAATAAAGGGGACAGAACATGAAGACAGATATTCAATACTAAACTCCAATCTCAAATACACTTGTCGACATGCGCTTACACTCCCATGCACACGCATACAAATAAGATTTGAACACACATGCGCGTGCGCACACACACACACACACACACATAAGAAAGAAGAGATAAAAATAAATAACAATTTTAAAAATAAAAATAAAATCTAAATTTTGAAGGATGGAGCTCCATCAGCAATAGAGATTGTCCACTGAAGGGTCCTTCAATTACACCTTCAAGACAGCTTTGCAAAGCTCTTCCAGGCCAGCAATCTCAGAATAGTATAGTGATGTGAAAGCTTACAGTTGTGTCATGTGATGCAGATTCACATGGTGTATGGCTGAGGCAGATTCAACGTGATATTTTGCTGAGGTGAGACCCGTGCTGAGGGAGGACATGTGGTATTTGTAGAGAGTATAAACAGGACTCGACAGATAGAGATCTTGCATGGTCTCACATCTTTGTCTTCGTTGATCTTCACTTTATTGAAAGAGGCACAGCAGAGACCTTCTCCTGGCATCCAGGCATTCGTGTTTGGGTGCCTTGACACTACTAAACTGGACTGTTGGTATCCTGACAACGGAGATTAAAACTACCCCAAAGAACTTCTTCTAAACAGGTCCACATGTCCTTGTCCTATTTGCCATCTTTCTCCCCTACTGTTGGATAGTGGGCTAGAAGGGAATGTTTGATAATCCTTATTAAAGTAGATTTTCTTAAAGATTTGTTTTATTTATATAAGTACACTGTAGCTGTCTTCAGACACACCAGAAGAGGGCATCAGATGGTTGTGAGTCACCAAGTGGCTGCTGGGAATTGAACTCAGAACCTCTGAATGAGCTCAGTCAGTGCTCTTAACCACTGAGCCATCTCTCCAGCCCTTAAAATAAATTTTTTTAAAACTCTAAGCCTATAGTATGGAATGTGCCTGGTTCCCATAGGCTGACACGTGTTCTAGGCCTCATTTTCTTATCATACTGTGTTTATCCTAAGCATATTGTATGGAGTACTATGTGTGGACCAGATGCTATAGAAGCCTTTGAACAGTTGTATTGACTGAGGCACTGTAAGAAGGAAGGACTTTTCCCACAGGTGAGATTCTGTGAGTCACTTATAACCAGGCCTTAGCCTAGATAAAAGGTACTAATCTTGATTAACTTGCTGGCAAGCAGCAGATTGGTCTCACCTAAATAAATAAAATACCTTATTAGAACTCACACAGTTTTATTTTGTTACATGCAGACAAGGTTTGCCAGCTGTAGTAGTTTTCAGCCCCAGCTAGCGTGTGCATCCTAGGGGACATGCATGGAAGCCAAGGGCTGCCTCCTTCTGAGCCCTTGAATGTTCAGTGCGTCTTCAGAAATGCAGTGTCTGATGGATAATAAAATCTAAACACAGGGATTAGGTCCTTATATATGGCATTGTTACCACAGATTCATCCTTAAGTGTTGTCCGTTGGGCCATGCTTTCTCCACAGAGAACTGATAGTTACATGTGGTACATAAGGCATGCCTTCCCCAGGCTGGGAGGTGTTCTTCTACCACTGACTTAGGAAGTCACCCATAGGTAAGGCTATGAGACAATACTCACCCATCATACAGCAAACCAACCATTAACAAATTAAGCTTAGGCATTTTCTTCTTCTGCCAAACAGTGAGTAATGTCCCCATGAGATCAAGCATGTGACCTGACTTAGACATGAGAATAGACAGAGTTGTCAGGGTCACCTGTTCAATGTCCCTGTGTCCCCTTAGGTACTGAACTGGCTGGATTGGTGTCAACTTGGCCTAAGGTAGAGTCATCAGACAGGAAGGAACCTCAGTTGAGGAGATGCCTCCCTAAGATGCAGCTGCAAAGCACTTTTGAAATTAGTGATTAATAGAGAAGGGCCCAGCCCATTGTGGGTGTCATTCCTGAGCTGGTGTCACAGGTTCTTTAAGAAAGCGGGCTGTGCAAGGCATGGGGAGCAAGCCAGTAAGCAGCACCCTTCCATGACCTCTGCATCAGCTCCTGCCCTGACTTCCCTCAATGATAAGCAGTGATATGAAACTGCAAGCAGAATAAACCCTTTCCTCCCCAACTCCTTTTTGTGGTCACGGTGTTTCATCTCAGCAATAGGAACCCCAACTAAGACAGGTTCTTAAACCAATATTGAATGCACCATTTCCACTTTATAATAGATTGCTTCTGGACTACCTCAAATGGCTGTCTAGTGGTACCTATATCTTGATAGTTAGTTCTGGCTATAAAGATACCTGTGCCCGTGATTAGACACAGGGCTAAATGACATGCCAGAGGCATTTGTTACCCATTCTCTCTTAATGATGTGGTCTCACTCAGAGCCTTTGGTATCTGTGCTCCTTTTAAGATTGGTTTCCAAAGAACCCATGCTGTGGCTTTCTGTACTATGTACATCTCTTCTAGTGTAAGATCTGACACATGCATGGCTTGCTCCTGCCACACCTTCATTCTTGTCCAAAAGTAGAATACTTTCATATCACTTAATGAAGTCAGAAAACTCTTCTGTGTAGAATTGTTGCCTTGAAAACTTGGATAAGCCTCACCGAGCACAGGGCATCCTTCTTGCTGGCAGAAATGCAAGACTTTCCCTTTACTTTTGAGTGATAGATACTTGACTGACTTGACCCACCCCTCTGAACCCAAATACTTAACTCTCACTCTCTGATGTTATGTATCTAATCTTATTTCCTATATCATTAACCTGATGACTAGAGTTCCTTGTATCTTGGCATATCTTATTATACTGGAAATTTCTTGATCAAGACCACAACTGGCCACCATTTCTAACCTAGTTACCATTTCAGTAATTCTGACCCATTGCTTGGATTGTTAAGTGTAGCCATCTGGCCTCTGCCACTATTCTAGCATACCATCATCCACATTGTTACTAACCAATGCATATTCTTTGTGGCAATCTCTAATGACCGTTCTGTCCCCCAGCAATAGCCAAGAAATTTTTTTAAACAACCTAGTAGTTCCCTTGCTGTCTTGTTCCTGGAAAAGACTACATTATCTTGTGCAGCACCTGCTTCATGTGAAAATATAATCTGAAAAGTCTTCAGATGTGAAGGGCTACCTACCACTAAGGAGACATGCACTTCTGGTAGAATCTGATGCCTTTGAAGAATCCCGACAGCCCCCATCTCAAGTTTTAGGCTTGTTCTTTCTCTTGTAAGAGTTTGTCTTCTTTGAAGTTCTGTCATGTTTCCAATTTAGCCCTGTATTTGGCTTTCAACTCTTCCTGCCCTTTGACTGTTTCTTTGAAGGCTGCCTAATGACCTCCCCGTAGGACTCTGTAGTAAATTGCGAGTAGATGAGAGCCTGTTTCTCTCTTCCTTCCGTTCATCAGTGGTACTCAGGGGCTACTCAGTCACTACTTACCACTCAAGTCTGTCAAACGCCAGCAACACCACCCTTCCTGTACTTGCAGTAGACATCATAAAAGTCTCCCGTGGTTACTGAATAGCTGTTGCCTTTGCATCTGAATACCTGTGATGGCAAAAGCCAGGGAGATTCCCTGGAGGAACCTACCTTAAAAAAAGTCAAATTCGGGTAGTTACAAAGGACTTTGAATCTTGTTAAAGGTTTGAAACCCTCAGACTCTCTGGTAGATATTGATGACCAATGGAGGATTCCACAGGATATTTGAAATGAATATTTATGGCAAATGTCATAACGCAGAATTAATGAGCAGGCTATATAGGGGAACTGAAGACAAATGAATATTAAAAGTAGAAATTGACTGACAGGATATTTCAAAAGATCCGTTGTGACACAAAGATACTGAGAAGGATCAGCCTGAGAAAGAGGTGATTAAAGAGGTGCAAAGAAATAGGACACTGTCGACTTCGCAGACAGGAAGCACACAAAGAGACAGGAAACATGGGTGGCTTCTGAAAGCTGTACAGAATAACCCCTCCCAACCTCTACAAAAAGTGCCATCCTTCCCTGACTTTAGACTGGGAAGATGGTAGCTTCCCAGCCTCAGAACTACGAAGTAACTAATGTGGGTCAGCTAACTATCTTTGATGATCTGCTACAGTAGCACTTGGAAACTTGGAGAAGTTAGTTCTGGAAACAGTGTACCTACACCCTTTGCTAATCTTTTTCCTAACTAATCTAATTTCCTAACTAATCTAATCTAATTTTCCTAGCTAATCTTTTTGCCCACTTTGGAGGCAGGGTCTTGTGTAGTTCAGACCTTGATCCAACATGGAGGAGAACATTGAACTTCTGGGGCCTTCTGTCATCATGGTGCGACACCTCCTCATCCATGAGAAATCAAACCTAGGTCTTTGTGCATGCTGGGCAAGCAAGCTACCTCTGAGCTACATCCCCCGCCTAGATCTGTCTGAACTAAGAACTTTACTGCTTCTGGTAGTTGGGTAGGCTTTGCAGGTGTTTAAAAATACTTGAAGACAGGATGGAGCTGAGGAAGAACGGCATTTGGCTGAAAGGTGAAGAATGGGAAAAGAGAAGGAAAATACTTGGTCATCTGTGGACCCTGCAACCTGGGGTTTGTGAAACAGGTCTGAATGCGGGCCAGCTTCCTGTGGTCAGTGGGCACAAATGGAAAGCAATCTCTTCTTCTGTTTTGATCTACTCTTTGTATTTTTAAAAGCTTGTGTGATGCTTGTTCTAACTCTTAAATCTGCACTTCAAAAAAAATTCTCCAAACAATGTAGGTGGTCAACACTGTTGTGTAATGGAATAGACAAGTCGAATTTTGTGGACCAATGACACATTTTAAAATAATGATGTTAATAGGTCTGTAAAATGAGAGACATTGACAAAGACTACAAAGGTTAGTGTAGAAATAAGTTCCAGTATAAAATTAGCTTTCGTTTTAAAAATCACATCAACTCTGGGATCTGTTACATTCATTATGACCACCAGAGGGTGCAATAACCTTTGTTGAAGAGCGAAACCCAGCTTCAGGGTGGTGTTTTCATATTGTTTTGCTGGTGGTGGTTTTTCTGGCTGGTTTGGGGTTGTTTCTTTTAGTCTTCAAGGAAGATGAAATAATGTAAGGCAGAAAATGAACACAAGTAGTGTATTTTGACTTTTTTTTCATTCCATTTTACTAAACAGTTTGCTTTTTATCTTTATCTTACAAGACATCCTGGGGAACAGGGAACAGGAGAGATGAGGCATGCCTTGTGTTTTCAGTTTCGTCAAAAGAGATAGATGACAATGACCAAAAGCACAATGACAGATAAGGTATCAACCCCACGTTAACATCTTGCCCCAATACCATGCACTGTTGAACCCCATCCCCACCATGCAATAGCAGAACATGTGGTGACGTAAACCATGGTTTTTAATTACAGGATGTTAAATGTCTCCATGGGGGCATGCTTCCCTTTGGACTAGAGCTAACAAGACATCACTACAGAGCAATTAAGTTTCTTTACAACAAGGGAAATGGAAAACTTCCTTTGGAAATGCAGGGTCCGTTTTCATGTGGCATGGTGTGGCTGAGAAGGTTAGGTTTCTGTGAATATCCTTCTACCACACCCACTTCACAGAGATTTGTAGAAAATCTAATGTGAGGGGCTCTTACTATTATGGGTGACAAAACCTTAGGTGGGCAGTCACCTCCTACATCCGGAACTGAATGTCTCATGTTTACAGAAGTGTTTTGTGGGAAAGAGATCAGAAATCTCCTCCACGTATCCTATTCTGTTAGCCGGAAGCAGAACTACTTTCTAAAACTGCATTTGGACACAATACCCGCTTCAACATAATGTGACGTTTGAACAGTCACCCTCTGTACCAAATCATTTGTATTGCTATGTCAAAATAGTGTCTTTCTCTTTTTACAAAGACGCCTGTGTCCGTAAAATGAAATATGGCTTTCATTGCTAGAGTGCCTCTCCTCAAAAGACTGAAAACTATTTTGCTTTTCCTTTTGTTCCCTCTCCATGACGATGTGGTCTGGAGCCTCCCTGAGGAAATGATTCCATGAGTCATTTCTAGTCCCTAAGTCTCTGACACCTGACATGGCAGGTCACATCTCAAAAGGAAAAATAAGAAAAATAGGCATTTCCATCCCTTTAAAGACTTCTATCCTCTGGCCTTAAAGTCCTCACAGTGGTAACATAGTGTCTTCTACAGAAGGGAATAAAGGAAACACATCAGGTCAAGCCCTAGTTCTCAGAAAACCCAGTGGCAAGGCAGCAGGACCTTTGGGGAGAGACTGCTCACAGCAGTGCGTGCCTCTGGGGATCCAGCAGAAGCCTTTGCAGCAGCCAGGTGTGCGGAACTCAGTGTAATAGACGTGGGAACCAGGTCAGACCATTGGTTCCCCAGCAGGCTATGCCCCGACAGTCATTCCTCCTCCACAGAGAGGACTGGCAGACCTGAAACTCAAACTCAGATTCTGGCTGTACCACTTGGGGCTTTGAGCCAGGCATTTCATTATACCCAGAGTTCACAATTGCCCCGATTTAGCCTATGGGGTGGTAGGATGCAGGGGAGGGGGAACATAGTTTGCAAACTTCAAAGAGCTGTATCAATATAAGGCATGGGTTCACACTGAAAATCTGACTCCAAACCTGACCTCTTCTTTGGCCTGTTGGAATCCTAACAGCTGTTTACTCCAGCATCTTTTTTCTGAACTCTGAATCTAACCTCAGATTAAAGCTACGGGGGAAACTAAGAACTCTTACAAATGACAGACATCCTCCAAACACCAGAAAAATGCGGGATCCATGGGTGTTAACAACATCTCAATTAGTGAGGGTCTCCCGCCAGGCTCTTATCTGGGTCTTCAGACTAGGAAAGAAAAGATCCTTCTCCCAGCCCCAAGGAAAAAAGTACCCAGAGAATCCTCATCCTTAACAGTACCATGTGAAAGACTTGTGCTCAAAGATCCACCATGGTGTCCGGAGATAGTTGCTCTGGTTCATTCCAGAGGCATAGTCTCCCCTGGGCTACCACTGACTATCCATAATCCATGTCCCAGTCATTAACCAGAAGAGATCTACAGTTCCCAAATCTCTTGAACCAGGGAAGAGACTCGAGGCCAAGGGAAGGCTCCTCATGATTTCTCTTCACCAAGGGTCTATGGACACGTCACCTACTCTTCTGCTTACTCCCGTCTGTCCCCACCCTCCTAGCGGAGGCTGTGTATCCACAGAAGCACCTCCTACTCCCTAACTAAGCCTAGCACGGAGTGAAAAAGTATTTATCTACTGAATTGGGGAGCGGGGAGTGGTTGGTTCATGTCCAGGAAGACACAGCTGACTGACGTGGGAACGTTCAGCAGCCTGGTTCTACCAAAGCAGAAACTGCCACTCTGGCTTTCTTTAAGTTGCCATGGGGAAAAAAAATCACTCTATGGCTTGGTCATGCAATCTCATGAACCAATTTTGCCTTTAGATCTGAATGTTACTAAGAGTTTACATTCAAAGGTCAGTTAAATGGATATAAATGAAAAGTCAAAGGAAAGCATTTAAATATAGAAATCAGCCCTCATAAAGAGTTCGGGGCTTCAACTTGGGGGAAGATGGAAATTTATAAGTTGGTGCTGCTAAAAAAAAAAAGACACGAGTGAATATTTTTTCACAGGCTAAGGTTGTTCCAGTTAATTCACCTTCCCCCAATGCTTCCTTTCACTGTGAACCCCTAAGCATTGTCCTCCGTACAGCTGCTGGCCACAGGAGGAATCAATCCTAAGAGGCATTAGCCTCTTCAACTGCGGTGATCCAGGAGGAAGACCCAGCGTGCCCTCTCCCAGATCATCTCGAGGCTTCGTCTCTCAACTCAATGAATCCTGTAGCTTCTCTTTGCTTCCTGGTCTATGTATCTCTCTTAAGGCAAGGATTGTTTTTCATTTCAGTGTATAAAAAAAGTCTTGGTAAAGTACAGGGAAATATTAAACAATTCTTTATATTTACTTTATAGATATAGATCAGGTGGCTACTTCTATATGAATTTGTCAAGCCACATTTGAGGCTATATGAATATATATGTCAACAATTTTCAAAGGGCAGGGGAGACTCATATGGGTACTTAGTGAATTATGCTTATGATTTAGAAATCGTCATTGTGATTAATATATTGTTTCTCTTTGAGATTTCTTCAAAAAAATTTAATTTTATTAATATTTAGTTGGGAATTATGTTACTTGTATTTTATTTGGCCCAAGAGTTCATGAGATGTGTTCCTTTGGGTCTATAATTCGTGGCATAAATATCATAAAGCATAACCTTTATGAATAGAAGAACTATCCTAAGGAGCTAGTTAAGAAAATGATGTGTAACAGGCATTGAAATTTAAGAGCTCTGGAGGTGAGGATAGGAAATGGAAAGAAAGCATTCAGAAAATTAGTAATTATTAATACATGCTCCTGTGGTTTTCTCTCGAGATTTCCTGAGCATTCTTCATATATCATAGTGCAATACAATTCCAGTAAGTCACTACTATACTTATTTTTCTCAAGCAAAAAGGATATGCTTCTAGAATATATATATATTGAACAACAAATAATAGTAGTACATTTTCTTTTAAAACACTATAATTTGCATTTCTATAAATATATTTAAATAAGAAACATAGACCACTGTTCACACCTCACACCATATGACACATAAACATACAAAAATAAAATGATCCTGTTTAACTGGTTTGTTGTTTTGCTGGTCTGGGTTCTTTTCCAAGTTAAGAACAATTCGAAAATAACCTTGTGAATTTGGATCCCAGGAAAACTGGACATAAACTCATGCTGGGTTTAGGCAGCACAGGCAGGGATGAACTCAATATAACATTCCTTATAGTGGGTATTAATATCCTACCACTGTTCAAAGAAGCTGGGAGTGGGGCAACAACGTCTCCAATGGTCATGTGATGGTCTGTCTCCTAGACATTGTAAGGAATGGGCACATTAATCACATCCCCTACCCTAAGCAAAGCATGAACATATGAAGCTGCCCTCTGAGTGGAACAGGAAGAATACCTTCTCCTTGGGCTCTCATACCCCACTCCCACCATGCTCTACTCTGCAAATATGGTGCTCTACAAGTAGAACGTCAACGTTACACGGAGCCTTGTGCTCCACAAATGCCAACATGTGTCCAGTTCCAGTCACCAATAAGGAAGAGATTCCTCCACTAGCAATATTTTGAAGAACTCCGCTGCCCACCAAAGGCAGTTCTACATGCTTCTTTTGCAAAACAAAATAATAATGTGAATTATTATCCCTAGTGAAGTTGGGCCTTTTGTCTGCGGCAGGTTGTAATTCTCTTGAAAGCAAACAGAGGGGGTTTACCCATTTGACATCCTGCCTAAAGCCTAGGATTCCTGCTAGCTCTCAGTAGAAGCACAGAAGATGCGCCTGCTCGGATGAACTCCATCACTCTACTCCAGTATTAGGAATGTCACATGTGGGAGCCAGGATTCCCACTGCATCAGAACTGGCTTCACCTGGGTTGCATCCTTGGGAGGGATGGATGATGTCTCAGGAACTGGGTATGGGGTTTCCTTATAAGCAGAATGTAGGCCCTTGGCAGCATCCTGTAGAATGGCATAGTAACAGAAATGGGGGTAGGGTCCCGGCATCTGCTCACAGAGAATTTTCCACACAGTCAGAAGAGGTGGGGTTCATGATTTCCTGAGGGGTGACTTCAGGGTCCTGAGGTACCTGCTGCTGATAGATGTCCTGGATCAGCAGGGTGTTCATGACTTTCCACTCTCTGTACTTCCTGGCTGTCAGCTTTGGGTCATCCAGCAGCTGGTTGATCATAGCCAAATCATGTTCTTTGCACTGGCCGGGAAGAAAACAGGAAGGAAAGGGGCATCCGTGAGTTCTTGAGGACCTGAACTTCAGTGAGTCAACTTCCTCAGCCCTGTCACAGACATAGGGGCTCATCCGCCGCAACACTACCAACGTGGTTTGGCGCATTAATATTCTAATCTCTCAACACATTGAGGTCAGGCTCAACATCTGTTCACAGGGTGGAACCATAAGAAGTTGTATCTATTCACCCCCAAGTTAGTGAAAAAAACAGACAGTCAGTCTTCTAGGCTGCTGCCTTTCACCCCCTCTATTACCTCACACCACAGAGGGGACGCCATCTTGGTGTATCACTGGGTGCTGGCTACCTCCTGAGGCTCAGTGAATGCTGAACATAGAAGCTATTTCATTGACCATCTGAACCTCACTAACTAAAACTGGAACAGAACACTTTACCTGAGACATAAGGTAACAAAAATTGATCTTTTTTAATTTTTGTAGATTTTAAATTATTTTAAAATCAGTCATATTCTATTAACACAGAGATTTATATATGAAAAGTATGGTTTATTATTCAAAGATGAGACACCTAACTTCCAACAGAACAGCATGCATGCCAGTACAAAATAACTTATCAACACTTCGTGGACAATCAGTCACTCAAATTTGAAGTGAAAGAATAGAGTAAAAATATAATCAGCATCCACAAAAAGTGGGTCACTCCGCCCTGATAATTATTAGGTTTGGGAAGGGACTGGGTGTTTTGAGATGGCGCTGAGATGGATTACTGGGGACTAAGGAGCTTATTAGGAGACTTATTAACATGACAGATAGACAGACAGACAGACAGACAGAGGGGGACAACTGATGGCAGGGATTCTGACAGCACCAGAGAGACCTTGTGTAGGGCTCTCTGAAGAGAAGCAGAGCCCATGTGGGGAGAAGTGAGTCTGTCACTTCTGAGGACAGGGGAGGTCTCCACAGGAAGCCGGAGCCAGGCTCTGATTCCTGGGTAGAAGCCAATGAAAGGGAAAGGGTGGGCAGGGTATCAATAGCCCCACTATTGCCAATGCCTGCTTTGATGTTAACTCACTTCCCAGGTAAGAAACCATGGCCTCATGATGTCCCAATGGGGTGTCTGTCTGGAGCTGTAGAAAGCCTAAGCAGAGGCTTGGTTCTAACCTAAGAACGGAGATGTGATTCCTATCACAAATGATTTTTCTCCATCTATAGAGGCATCGTTCTAATTGGGCACGTACAGTGCAATACATAACACTGGCCTGCCAGCAGGTCCTCGCCTCTGATCCCCTCCTTTAAATCCACACTCTGTATAGCAATGTGGGGATCCTTCTACATGCTGGGTCTTCCTCGTGACTTCCCTCATTAAGTACCAGGCTCTCAAGAACCCCAGCTCCATTTGCTGGCCCTCCACCGCCAAGCTGCCTCCCTGTATATGAGGGCAGCCCCAAGGGAAGACCAGCAGTCTCAACTGTCCTGGACCCACGAGATCACTCAGACACTGAGCCGCCAACCAGGCAGCACACACACAGCAGAGGACTGCCTGCCCTGGCCTTAGTGAGAGAAGACGCACCTAACCTTTGAGAGACTTGAGGCCCTAGGGAGTGGGGAGGTCTAGTGTGGTAGGAGTGAGGGGGTGAGGACATCCTCTTGGAGATGTGGGGAGGAGGTATGGGATGGGGAGTGGTTGGGGGGCAGGCCAGGAGTGGGATGAAAACTAGATTGTAAAAAAGGATTAAAGAATAAGAACAAAGGAAGGAAGGAAGGAAGGGAGGGAGGG
This sequence comes from Rattus rattus, assembly GCF_011064425.1. NCBI lineage: Eukaryota > Metazoa > Chordata > Mammalia > Rodentia > Muridae > Rattus > Rattus rattus. The sequence goes on along the minus strand of NC_046155.1, from coordinate 196,082,206 downwards.
AGGAAGGAAGGAAGGAAGGAAGGAAGGAAGGAAGGAAGGGAAAAAGAAAAGAAAAGAAAGAAGGAAGGAAAGAAGGAAGGAAGGAAGGAAGGAAGAGAGAGAGAGAGAGAGAGAGAGAGAGAAAGAAAGAAAGAAAGAAAGAAAGAAAGAAAGAAAGAAAGAAAGAAAGAAAGACAGACAGACAGACAGACTATTGGTCCATTTTGTTCTCACCTCCAAAATGCTGAGCTACCTGGAGCATCTTCCTCTACACCTCTTTAGCTTATACTTACTGCCAGCTATCAAATTCAGGGGAAAACTGAGCCTGCAACGTCAACCAAACACCCTTATTTTCATGCTCTTATACCCAACTGGGTCAAAGCCTAGAATTCACTGTAGTCTATTTAGACATCTGTCCCAAAACCTAAAAGGGGGTGAAGAGTGGTTCTATGGGTAATGCCTCTATTTGAGCAGTTTTAAGGATCTGCGTGCTAGCTAGCTTTATTTCAATTTGACACAAACTAGAGTTATCAGAGAGGGACCCTCAATTGATCAAATGCTCCCATAAGATCAGGCTTAGTCAAGCCTGTAGGGCATTTTCTTAATTAGTGATTGATGTGGATGGGGTCCGTGAGTGAGGCCATGCCTGGGCTTGTGGTCCTGGGTTCTATAAGAAAGCAGGTTGAGCAAGGCATGGGGAGCAAGCCAGTGAGCAGCACCCCTCTATGGCCTCTGCATCAGTTCCTGCCTCTAGGTTCCTGTCCTGACTTCCTTCAACGATGACAGCGATGTCAAGTGTGAGCCAAACTCTTTCATTCCCACGTTGCTTTTGGTTGTGGTGTTCATCGCAGCCATAGCAACCCTAGGACAGCCTGAGCTTGAAGCACCAGCACTGACATAAAAGGCCAGGATGGGTGCCTGTGCCTGTGACCTCAGCACTGCAGTGAGGTCGGAGACAGGTGGAACTGGAGAGCTCCTTGTACAGTCGGCCTCAACAGAAAGGTCACTTCTGACTCAACAAGTAGCTCGGTCTCAGGGCAAAAAGTGGAAAGCGAGAGAGGAAGACGCCCCACTTCTTCCTCTGGCCTCCACATGTGTACGGCTGAGTGAGTCACATATTCACATGCATGGCCCCCACACACGATCCATTAATCAATTAACCAAGCCTCCTGAAAATGACAGAAAATGCCTCTCCTCCATCCTTATACTCTTGGCTCCTGCCATGTAGACAGTAAGCGCCTGTTCACCATTGAACCCTGGACCATCCCCAGGGAACCATCTGCACAGCCCAAATGCTACAATCATGCTCACTACTCCCATCTCAAGCTCAAAACTACCAGTCAGCCTGAAAGGTCAGAGGGTCACACTTCTGTCTTCCCCTTCTGAACTGAAGGCCCTATGAGGACAGACATGTTTCTCTGATAGGACCAGTGGCCTGCCAAAACTTGAATATATGCAATGCTAAAGGAGAATGGAATCCTATCATCTGAGGCACAGAATGAGAAAGCATGGGTTAAGTAAACACAAAGCCAAAAAAAAAAAAAAAAAACCACAAGCATCCAATGGGTTCCTTCCTTCATATGTAAAATACTTTGAGAAATCAATATGAAAGTAAAAGAGCAATTGCTAAGACTGGGGAGGGTTTTAGGAGGAAGGGGAAGCCAGGACACAAGAGCAGAAAGGAGACAGCCATGGTGAATCTGTGAAGAATCATATCATTGGGCTGTGAAGAATATCACTTAGTACAGAATCATGAGATTTTAGTAATAATAAAGCTGACCTCTGCATTTCCAAGGAGAGAAAGGGAGAGAGGATGCTCACCAAGAGCCACCCAGTAATCATACTCTATATTCTTTCTCTCTCCTGCTCGCCAAATGACTATTTAAAACTTACTCAGGCTGGAAAAATGCTCAATGCATAAAGAAGTACCAGCCACACAAGCCTAAAGACCTAGGTTTGCACCCAGAACTCATATAGAGCCAGGCATGATAGCATGTAACTACAGAGAGATGGGAAGCAGAGGCAGGAGAGTATCTCACAGTTAACAGGCCTAGAGAAGATGAAAACTAAATGGAGATCTATCTTAAACAGGGTGGAAGGTGAAGACCAACACACTGCTCTCTGCCTCTACATAGGCACTGCTGTATACACATGCCCATGCTCAGACACACAAACATGTTTATGCACACATATATACACACATATACACATACATACTACATACACACATAAACACATATACACATATACATACACATATACATATATACACATACACACATTTACATATACATGCATACACACATACATATACATATACATACATACACTCTTATACATACATACACACATATAAACACATCCACATATGCACACAAACACACACACATATACACATAAATAAAAAAGAAGAAAGCCCTTAGCATTAAACTGCAAACCTCCTTCCTATCACTCAGTCAATAACTTGGTTCTGCATTTTTGGAAAATGAAAGCAATCAGGAAAGCACTCCCAAGCCTCCCTCTCCCACTACCTACATCAGCAAGAACACACAGCGCCTGCCTTCCTGTTCATAAGATGAAGGAAGGATCTGTGCTCTGAGCATAGGCTACCCTCTCCACTTGGGCACCACACCACAGCCTCTCTCATGCTCTGAATATTCTCCCATGACTTGTCAGTCTCCCATCTCCACTGGCATCCTCACTGATTCTCGTGGCCCTGTTAGTCCTCACTGGCTCTCCCACACTGTTATCTCTTCTACCTTGAAACTTCTCTCCGAACCCCATCTGGCTCATGCTCCATTCTTCTCCTTGTCCTGGTGACCTTGTACCCACTCCTTTGTAGTCCTCCTTCTCTTCTGCCAGGCTTTGATCTCCACTGCACCACTGAACCTGCTCCAGGGCTGCTTATCAGTAACCGCCATGTTAGTTTAAGCAGTGGTTAGCCATCCATCTTCATATTCATCAACATTCCTAAAACTGCTGGCCACCACTCCACCTTGAACACATCTATCTGGTTTCTTCTATAATATAATATGATCTTGATTGTCCTTGTCCTGATTGTCCCTGTCCCTTGATTGGCACTATAACGGTTTCTCATTACCCAAGCTCTTGACACTGGAATGTTCAGGAGTGCCAATGTTTGTCTATGCCTCTGTTCTGTGTGTACTAACACTCTTGGTAGCTTCTATAATCTCATACTTCCATGCCCCTTGTAAGCTCATGATCCTGGATTTATATCTCTCCTAAACTGCATATTCGTTCATCTAAATTTACCATCAGCTCTACTTAAACAGCTAATTGTCATGTCAAATACAACAAGTGTGGACCTGAGATCTTTGTACTAGCTGGTACTTTTACATGCCCACGCTCTAGACTTCCAGTATTTCAAAATAAACACTTCATTATAGTGCAGCAAATGTAAAGGAAATTGCACAAACACAAAGGTTTGTAGTTGAGAAATTATCTCAAAATAAGTCTACTCCATAACCAACTCCAAAGTCAAGAAAAGACCCTCTTACAGTACACACCTCAGAAGCCCCATCTGTGTGTCTTCCCAATAGCTGAGACATAATTATGATAGCATTGATTATGACTAAACATACACTGAGTAGCTCATCCATTCAATAAGTCATAGCTTGTTCTTTGTTTCTGTTTATAGCGGGGGGCGGTGTTTGTTTTTTGTTTTGTTTTTGTGGGTTTTTTTGGGGGGTTACCTTTTCCTGTTTGTTCTGCAGTACTTGCGGGGGTGAACTCAAAGCTTTGCACACGATATGTAAGAGCTCTACCATGGAGTTATAAACCTAGCCCTTGCTAATTTTTCAACATGGCCAGGTTACACATGACAGTGGCCAACTGGCTGTTGAAAGTCACTGGGCAACAAAGCATGAGCTACAGTTCATAGACCTCCAGCACTACACTTCCCTAATGCCAAGAGATCCATGGAAAGGGATGCTTTCTACTCACTGGAGAGCAGTAAGACTGGGTTTAAGAAAAAACCCTTGAGAAGACACCTTTCCCTTGTCTCCCGAGACTTATCTGTGTGTAGAATCCTCTTCTAGATTATTGGTTGCCCTAATATTTGGCTACTGTCCAACAGATAATTCACAGAAAAAGGGTGATTTAGCTATGGTGACTGGGTTCACCTGCTTTGCTCACTCACTGTCACTGGCACTTTGCTGGCTGGGATGAATCAGTCACTCAGCTGTTAAACTGCCCTACATCGTCTACCTGAGAAGAACCTGAAGTCAGCCTCCACTCAGCGGACGACAGCTGAGGTTCTCAGTGCCATAAGCTGTAAGGAACCGAATCCTTCTAACTCTGGTAACCTAGAAATCAACATTTCCCAGTGGAGAAAGAAAACAGCCTGTGGGATATCTTGACCACACACTCACACAAGATGTAACAGAAGAATGCCATGCGCAAGCCATGTCCAAGACCGTGGAACCACAGAAATTCTAAAGGAATAAATGCTTCTTCCTTGAAGCTCCTGAGCTTCAGGGAGATGAGTTGACTGGAGATAGTGGCCTACCCTACTGGGAGAAAAGAGGTCACTGGAATCATCCATTGACCTAACCATGAAGAGCAAGAAGTCACAGCAAACCAGAGAGGCTGATAAATGCCTTTGGTGTTTGTTTGTTTTGTGTTAGACAACACAGTGTGTTGTCAAGGTCTAGAATCTTGAGTCTGACGGTCTATGGAATCTGGAGTCACAGTCTTCCTCCTATAATGTTCTGAGCTACCCATAACCCCATTAGCTTCTGCTTCCTGCTGCTCCCAACCTGAATCAAAGCAGATCACTCCCATTAGATGTTTCCCAGGGGCCTTTCCCCCATCCTCCCTTTCACATGGACCAGCTGTCAGCTAAACGTAAGTACCCTAGACAGTCAGCCATTTCCATCCTCTGGGCTATTCAGGCTCCCAGTGCATGCACCCACTACTTATTGTGCTCCATTCTAACCATCTGTTCTCCTGTCTCCATTGTCCTGGACATGCTACTCCATGGTCATGGTGACCTAGGATGGTGCTTGGTACACGGGAATCTGCAAGAAAATAGCTCTCCAATGGTAAAGTTGTTCTTCCCACAAGACAGTGAAATCTCGACATTCTCTGGCATATTCCGCTCAATAGCCCAGCACATCAACAGCTCTGCACACACCACGAAGTGAGCGCTGGCAGTGTCTCCTCCTCGCTAAGTATTAGAGAATTTCTGTGAATTTGGAGTTTCTTTGTCGAACCAATCTGTTCTTTTCTGCATCCTTTCCAGCCTCTTTTTTTCTGCTTTGCTTGGTTTTTTCTCTTGACTAACTGGGACGTCTGATTGGGATGACCAATCCTCACTCGACTATCTCAGCACTGTCCTGATCACTGCTGACACTTCTTCCAGGAAAAGGACTCTAAAGTTCTACTGTGAAAGGACATGCACACTTCAAAACTAAATTGCAGGATCTGTTCAGAACCTCTTGCGCAGATTTAAGTTGACCTTATAGAGTTCCCTGTCTTCTCTCCTGGTATTATAGCCTAAATGTAAAAGTAAGCTGTTCACGTTAGAAGGAACCCTTTGTTATGGGGAAAGTCTCTAAAACAAGCCCCAGGGCATCCTGAACACTGTCCCTGTTCTCAGGCAACAACATCTGCTAAATGGATGCCTCCTGTTAACTGGCTCTCACCTTGCTTCTTGGCTGTAGCACCAATAGCTGACATTTCAAAAATATTCTCCTGGCTAGGTACTGATCATGGATATCTTTAGTCATAGCACTCAGGAGACAGAACCATGTGACTCTCTGAGTTCAAGGCCAGCCTGGTCTACAGAGTGGTTTCCAAGATGGCCAGGACTATACAGAGAAATCCTATGTCAGAGAGAAGGGGGGAAGGGAGAGAGGGAGGAGGAAAGGAGAGAGGGGAAGACAAAGATAGAGAAGCAAACATTGTCTGCTATGCCCTCGAATGAGTCAGGTGACATCCTGATTTCAATCACTGCTTCTTTTTGCCAAAGGATGCTCTGTTTTGCTAATCAGCAAACAATCATAAGAGCGGTGGTGGTGGATGTCTGCAGAGGAATATTACTTTCTGCACATGAACACCTACGCTAACAGTGACTGGACTCTACACATAAGACCTTAACTAGATCAAGTTTGATCAACCCAAAGCCCATATGGACCCGGGAAGGGCTCATCAGGTTCCACCTCAATGAAAAGAGACAAGCAATTGATAAATGACAGGGAAGGACGAGCCAGTTTTCTTTAAGGATATGACCTCTGAGAGGCCACCTGTGCACGCGTGCACACGTGCGTGCACACACACACATACAATACAACACAACACTAAGTGCAGCTGGTGGGTTTTAAAACAAGAGATAGAAAGAGCACATGGAGCTGAGTAGGGGGGAAATAAAATGTAGTGGTGGAAGAGGAATAGGACAGGGAGGGGATTTGACCAAAATATATTATATGCATGGGTGAAATTCTCAAACAATCTAATTTTGAGCCAAGTATTGTGGTAGACACAAAATTATATGAGCGAATTACACACCGCCCTTGCCATCTGGGACTTGGGAATTGAAACTTTGAATCAGACTACATGTAAAATGGTAGTCTGTTTTGCACGGATGCCGCTGAGTCAGCGACAGGGTGCCTTTAAAAGGTCACAGGCATCGCGGTGAAAGGAAGTTACATTCTCTGCTCTCCCCTCCTCCCACACAAGCACTCTAAGATGGCCCTGAGTCTCTCTCTACACAGCCAGCCACTCTTTGCCTGCCTCCCCGCCGCCTGGCAGGTTGGACAGGCTGAGCACATCTCACCTTTAATGTGCTGTTCAAGGTTCTGATCTTGTGTAGCTTCTCGTTTATTGATGGGTTTTTGCATCGCTTCACAAAAGACTTTCTCAGCTCCTTCTTGGTTGAAGGTCGCCGGTCCCCAAGAGGAGACAGGCTAGCCTGCTCCAATGACTTGTACAGTTTCTCCATCTCATCGTCTTCGGACGATTTTATTTCGTCTGTTTAAAGAGATCAGCATCAGCAAAGTCAATGACAACCAAAGAGTGAACATCAGGTGCTGTAGTCCTAATGGGTTTCTGTTCACACCTTCATCTCAGATTCCTGGTCTCCAGAAGATAGGACAGTGATGCTGTGTGTCTGACCACTCATATCATGCTGCCTTGTTACTCAGGAGACTGCGAACCATTTAATGATATAAGATTAGAATGTACCCTAGTAAGGCCACACACTGACCTATTGTTCAGAGACTTTGGGGCTACAGTAGGGCTTCTATATTGCCAATTTTTGTGGGACTCAATTCAGTCGACTCCTAGCCCCTTAAAATCCATATTCTCTCACACAGAGAACACATGCATCTCATTTCAATAACCACCGCCACTACCACCCCCCATCTTAAATCATTTCAACATGGACTCTGAGGTTAGTATTTTATCCAAATATCCTCAAAGTTAGTTATTGGGAGACTCAGAGATAATTCATCTGAGTGCAAAGTTCCTCTTCATCTCTGAACCTGTGAAACAGTTAAGTTACCTTACAGACAAGCCCTACAACGCAATGCTTACCATAAAATCGGAACACCTATTGCCCTAGGTACCTTCACAGTGTCTTCTAAGAAGCCTGCCTGTTTGCTGGTTTGCAGAAAGACAGCATTTCTCAACCTACTCCACACTATCTGTCCCCTTTTAACGACACCTATCCAGCCTCAGCCTTCCCTTCAGAGTCTAGAGAGCAATGAGCCCCTGCAGGCTACTCTGGAATTGGCAGGCCAGTGGGGGCCAGGAAGACTTTATCCTAGAACATTTGTTAGGATCTGTCACAGATGCTTCACTTAAAACAACAACGACAACAACAACAACAATAACAACAACTAAATATGGTGGTGTGTAGGCTAGATTTCCAGGAGTCATCTTAAAAACTAGAATGAGGCTAGTTCTCCTTGAAACCCTCTCATTTTAAGGTTGTGTTCCCTTTGAGGCTACACTGGATATGGCTTTCAATCACAGGTAACCATAGGGACCTTTAAATGGCAGTAACAGAACCTGAAGGAGAGGTTGACCCTTTGTGTGTCTTTTATTCCTCATAGAGAATTTCAATTCATTGTTCCTTTGTTTCCTGAAAACTACCTTGGGAAGTGTGCACAATACATTTTCTTTCCTCCACATACAACACAGTGTTTATGTCCCCCATTCTGTGGTGGGGAAAAAAAGATCCAGAGAGCGCCCTATGCACACTGTGATCATGGAAGGGGGCTGATCAAAACAGGTTCTGAGGCAGGCACATTGGATAATATAGCAGAAACCAGAAACTTTGATTAAGTCACAGTTTACTCTTCTATAACTAGAAATGCTTAAAAATTAGCTTTTGCCCAATGACCTCAGTCGCTATAAGGTGTCCTCAAAACTTACCTGAGAGGGAAAGCAAAATATTTCTAACGACTAGCTTAATGTGTTAACCAGAACAACATTGTTTTTTCTTCTGTTTGAGACAAGGTTTCACTAAGTTTTTGTCTGTTTGTTTGTTTGTTTGGTTGGTTGGTTTTGGTTTTTTGTTTCTGGTTTTGGTTTGTTTTTTTTTTTTTTTTTTGGCAAGCTAGAACTGGCGATGAGGACCAGGCTGTCCTAGAACTCATAGAGATCAGCTTACCTCTACCTCCTGAATGCTAGGATTAAAGACAATTCCCCACCACTCCTGGCCCAGAGCAACTTCTTGTCTTTTAATCAAATTTTGTATCAAAAATGAAAGGAAAATATATAAAAATAGATCTGAAGATAAACTTCTAGCCCCAGGCATTGTGCAACAATCAAAAGTCAACTTCTGCTAATAAATTCAAGTACAGATATCTCCGTGATTAGGGAAATGAAAATCAAAACCAAAGAGAGATACCAAGTCATGCTTATCAGGATTGCTAAAACAAAGAAGACAGATAGTAGTTAAGTGTGGCCAAAGATATAGAGAGATAGGAGATCTCATTTACCATTAGTGGGAATGAAAAACAAGCTAGTACTTTAGAAAGTAGGTTGATGGTCCTCACTGTGCCACAATGACAATAGGACCCTGCAATTACACCTCTATATTTATATTAAAGAGAAATAAAAACATATCCCCACATGAGTTGTACATACTCATAGCAGCATTGGTCACAAGAAAAAAAGAGAAGAACCTAAGTAATTGATTATCAATAGGTGAATAGATAAACGTGATTATCAACAGGTAAATGGAGCTCACACCATGGAGCACCAGCCGGCAACTTAAAAACAAACAAACAAAAACAACAGAGTACACAGAAACTTAGAAAGGATATCTGAAGTGATCCTCTAACTAAACACACACACACACACACACACACACACACACACACGGGCACAGGTGTGGGTGCTAAATGAATAATAAAATAAAATGTGAGAAAGGGAAACACAATGTACATTATTTAGTTAACAAACGTACCTTGAGTGTGTCCAGAAGTGTGTGCGTGGAAGAAAACACACTGCCTACCAGTGTTTCCTAATTCTGGCTGAGAAGAGATTTTTCCACCTCAGACAGCCCAGTCTACCTACCAAAGAGATGATTATAGGTAGCCAAGTGTGTAAAAGTTACAGTCTTAAAAATAAGGCGTGGCCAGAAACAACCTTTGCTTTCACAAGTCTGACAAGCAGAAGCTTTTGGGTAGAATATATTCATTGTTCATTTCTTATTTTCTACTTCATCATGAATGAAGAAAAAAGTGTGGGGGTGGGGGGGCTGTAGGCCAAGATGTCTACAATCCATAACCATCAGGCTTACAGCCCCTCTGTTGCAAGAAGAGCAGGATATTAGACTGAACTTACAAACTGAACATGAATGACTTCCCAGCTTTTGTGTTTGGGAAGCAGTGAGACCTTCCACAAGCACTGCGGATGGGATGGAATGGGAGACTTTTTGGTTATATGTTTGAGAAGTGTTTAATAGTTACCACTATGTCACTGAGAAATGACACGGCCAGTGATGTGTGCATATAAGAAAGTTCTGCTGAGTGGTTGGGGATTTAGCTCAGTGGTAGAGCACTTGCCTAGCAAGCACAAGGCCCTGGGTTTGGTCCCCAGTTCTGAAAAAAAAAAAAAAAAAGAAAGAAAAAAAAAAAAAAAAAAAAGAAAAGGAAAGTTCTGCTGAAAATGGATGATCAGTGCGTGATCAATGAAATATTAGAGCTTCCTTGGGCTGCATAACTGATGCCCACATAAGATAGAGAGAGACTGGAAACAGCCCAGTTGTCCCTCAATTGAAGAATGGATTAAGAAAATGTGGTACATTTACAAAATGGGATACTACTCAGCTACTAAAATCAAGGACATCATGAATTGTGCAGGCAAACAGAATTAAAAGAAAAATATCACCCTGAGTGAGGTAACCCAGACCCAAAAAGATATGCATGGTACAAAATATCCAAAAGAAAGAAGATTTTTTCATATAAATAAATCAATATATAAAAAAGAAGATGCTAATCATGAATCTTATATTTGCAATTAATTATTCATTGAATTTTAAAAGTTGAAGCAATTACATATTATATAATTATATTAAATATTACATATTATATAATCTGATAACTTTCAAAGATATTTAATACAAACTAAGAATTTCCAAAGAGTAGTAATGGGTAAATATTAAGAAAGCTTTCCTGAAATAAAAAATAATTTTAGCAAAACAACTGAAAGAAAGAAGGAAGGAAGGAAGGAAGGAAGGAAGGAAGGAAGGAAGGAAGGAAGGAAGGAAGGGAGAAAAGAAAGAAAGGGAGGAAGAAAGAAAGCTTGGGAGCTGGAGAGATGGCTCAGTGGTTAAGAGCACTGACTGCTCTTCCAGAGGTCCTGAGTTCAATTCCCAGCAACCACATGGTGGCTCACAACGATCTGTGATGAGATCCGATGCCTTCTGGTATGTTTGATGATAGTGGCAGTATACTCATATACATAAAATAAAAAATTAATCTTTAAAAAAGAAAGAAATGAGATACTAAATCATCCACAGTGTTACAACATAAATGAAATCTGGAATAATTTTTTTAAAAAGTCACAAAAAGCTCATAGTCTATGATTCTATTATATAAAATATCTAGAACAAACTCATGAGGACTGAAAGCCACCTAGGATGCTGAGGGTCCAGACAGGAATGAGAAATGTCGATGATGATGATGATCATGATGGTGATGGTGATGGTGATGATTGAATTCAATAAAATAATACAATGCATAGGGCTTTCTTGTCATTGGGCTGAACGCTCCCTCATCATCCTGTGGTAATACCTGTACAACTCCATGAGCACACTACCAATCACTGAACTGTCCATCTGATAGCAGGTGAAGTAGATCAAGATAGTGGTGAGACACTAAAGCAGACTCATAAGATATCGTGATAGGAGGTGAGTGTTCACAGAAAAGCCCCTAAGTCCTAGAGATAATGCAGAGACAACATAAAGTCCTTTAAAAAACTAAGTGGAGCAAGGCGCTGGGATCCTAGCAGGTGGGCGGCAAGGATCAGATTCAAGGTCAGCCTGGGCTGTAGAGCAAGATCTTATTTCACAGGAAAAAAGGCAAAGTCACATGACTCATAAAGAAGCAGTAGGATTGAGAACTTGCCAGAACCATGGAACAAACCTGTTATAACTTCTGGTGGCTAATCAGGTAGTGCTCTATCTAAAAATTCCTAACAACATCTGCATAACACACTTTATGAAGTAAACAAACATGCAAAAAGAGCTAAATAATTGTTCCATTGATTCTCCTAGTACTCACCAAGCAGGAATTACTAAAGACAGAGTTAGAAGCAGAATTTGCTGTTCACTCATACAGTACATGATAATTATGCCAGGGTAAAGTTGTGGTGATATAATTCTAGTTCAAAAGATATCAAATCACTGAAGATAAAAATAACCTTAGAGTTTTGGAATAACAACATACAGACTGTGATCTCCAGATTTAAAAGAAAATAATAGCATTTCCTTTTTGGATAATTTTTATTATCTTTTAATGTACCTGTATAAAAACATAATCTTTATGTTAATATCAGAAGCTATATCCCTACCAACACACACAGGAAAAACTTCCTTCCCTAATTTAAACTTTGGGTCACTCATCATGAAGGTATTAATTAGTGTTTGTGTGTGTGTGTGTGTGTGTGTGTGTGTGTGTGTGTGTGTTTAATTTGACTCTCCAACATAGCTAACTTTCACATTAACACTGGTAAAATAAAGTGAACCTGTCTGGGTCACTAAAAGTTAATATGCTGTTCTCTGTAATTCATCTGAAATGTCGGGAGATAAGTACTCGCTGCTTCAATCCATCCAGAAACAAGATCTGATGGAGTGGGTGTGTCCAGTTAGAAACCACCTGAAAAATGAAAGGGAGTCTTCAATCTGGATCTTCTTCCTAAGGAAAAACCAGAACCTGGAAAACTAATTTCTGAGCTCAATATACTTCTGACATCATTCACAAACTTAATGAAAATAACAGACAGTAACGTTAAAAGTAAAGAAAATACTTTATTGGGTTTCCTGTGTGCTCTACCCTAGGAGATATACAGTGTGTCACCAGACACTCAGGGGACACACCTGTGACTCAACAAGCCAGACAGGGGATTTGTCCTGTTTTTACTGCTGCTGTCAGCTAGGGCTTAGGTCTTTGTGGAACCATAAAAGGAACTTTCAATAATAATAGACATCGATGATGAATGGAGACATAGGATAAAGGGGAACCCAAAGCAATACAGCTTGGCCATGATTATGAAGCAGAGGTGAAGGGAGTCCTTCAGAAAAAGTGTTCCTGCTTTAGGGCTGCTGGTTCACCCTCCCAGGTACCACTGTGCTGTGACCTCATTGATTGCTGTACCAGAGCAAGCTTTGTAAGTTAAGCCCCTCCGATTAGTCTTTTGTTTAGTATCCTTTATATATTTATTTTATGTGGATGGATGTTTTGCCTGCATGTATGTACATGTATGGTGTGCATGCATGCCTGGTGCCAGCAGAGGTCAAAAGAAGGCATCGATCTTCTGGATCTGGAATTGTAGACAGTTGGGAGCCACCAGGTGGACGCTGGAACCCGAACCCAGGTCCTCTGCAAAGGCAGCGAGTACTCTGAACCACTGAGCCATCTCTCCATTCCCTCTACATTAGTATCGTGTTGTAAGATAATTTTAACATTGCCTTCTGTGTACTGCAGTTCTTTTCTGAATTTTGTTCCAGAAAGCATTAATTTATCTTTCTTGTCTCACCATATTGCAATAAGATGTAAGGGTTGGCAGGAAAGACCCCTCATCTCTCTCCCATTGGAAATAGAAGCCAAGTGAGTTATTTCTACCTCCCTATCTCCCTAGACAAAACAAATTTTGTTTAACCATGAATTTTCAACCCTCAAGTGTGTATTTTAGTCTTCCTATGTGAGACTGTAGGACTTCAATTCCCGTTGACACCTGGGCACCTTCTGGTCTGATGCTTCTCAACTCATTAGTGCTTGGTCAAAGTTGAAGGCATTATTTTATAGATGAGGAAAATGGAGAGTCTTGAAAAACGGTGATTTTTCCCCCCAGATGCCAATTAGTAGTGGGTACTAAAAATAAAAGTTCTATTCTGTGCAGGGCCATGTGTTTCCAAATCATTCTTCACAAACTTGAACAGGGTAACAGTCTCCCTGGGAACTTAGTAAAATGTGGGTTCTGCTTCAGCCCATCTGGGATGGTGTTGATACTCTAGTGTGTGTGTGTGTGTGTGTGTGTGTGTGTGTGTGTGTGTGTGTGTGTGTCTGTTTGTCTGTGTGTGTGTCTGTTTGTCTGTGTGTGTCTGTGTGTCTTATGTATACATATATGCATTAGAGCGTGTGTGGTCATCTGCATGAATGTATGTTTGTATATGTATGAGTGTGTGTGTGTATGTACGCATGAGTGTTAATGTTGTATGCACATGCACACATGTCTGCTACTGTTGGGGCCAGATTTCAATTTTAGTTGTTATTCCCCAGGTAACAGACATTTTGGTTTTGGATTCGAAGTCTCTCGAAGGGATCTGAGACTCATGGAGTAGCCTAGGCTGACTGGTGAGCCCCAGAGATCTGTCGCTCTCTACCTCTTCAACACCGGGAATACAGATAAGCCACAACACAACACATGGGTGTCCACATGGGCACTAGGGATCATATTCAGGTGCTGATGTTTACACAATTACTTCCCCAGCTCTTCTCGACCTTCTAGAATTTGGCAAGTTCCATTGACTATATTTGAGTAGCAAAGCTAGATATCAATTGGCAAAATTTCACCAGCATAGATTTAGTGATGAGTAAAGAGACTCAAACAACAACCAGAAAATTGATATGTATCCGAAAGGCAGCACTGACTGTGTCTGAGCCATATACTAATCAAAGAGAAAGGAAGAACAATCCAGCTTGGCTCAAATGATATGTGGGAAGTGGACAGTAGAAGTCACCAGTACTTTGCAGGGTGAATAGGGAAGAATTTGAACTAACTGTTGGTGACCCTTCATGTCAGTTTTGGGGACTGGAGAGGTGGCTCAGTGATTAAGAACCCTTATTGCTTTTACAGAGGACCCCAAGTTTAATGACTAGCACCCACAGGGTGACTCCCAACCATCTATAACTCCAATCCCAAGAGATCAGACACCTCCACATGTGTGTGTACTCACATATATGAATGCAAAACACTCATGCACATACAATGGAATAATTAAATCTAAAAAACATAAAGTAACTACAACCCAGGTCCTATTTTTAGCAAGATTGGAGACATACCAATGTTTTAACTAATGCTTAAAGTTCTCTCCTTCCCAAGACTGAGCCAAAAATGTGTGTCTCTCCCCACTCCCCCTCCCCTTCCCCCTCCCCTCCTCCTCCCTTCCCCCTCCTCCTCCCCTTCCCCTCCCCTCCTCTTCTCCCTCCCTCCCCTTCCCCTCCTCCTCCTCCTCCTCCTCCTCCATACCATCCTATTGTCTGATTCTGGCAGGACAGGACAGCTCCCGGAGCCCGGAATTTGCCTGTCAGGAACACTGTATGCAGATCATCTCTTGAAGTGCTGTGTTCTCCACTCTGCCTCCCCCACTGTCTTATTTTTGGTCTTGCTTGTGCTTTCTAGAATGTGGCTGTTTATTTTTCTATTTAGAACATAAAAGCGGGCTTCAGAAGACTGGGAGAAATTCATATACTAGATTCTATACCAGAATTTGAAAAAAAAAGCCTTTTATAGAGTTGAAAAGTCCAAATAATGTCCCAAGGGAGTTTATTTTCATCCTCAAATGTAAGGCATTTGGAAGGAATTAAGGAGAAAAGAAGGATTATAAGTTTCACATGCAATGTTCTAGTGTTTGAGAACAAAAACAAAAAAAACCAAAAAAACAAAAATAACAAAAACAACAAAAAAATACCACCTGTCACCAACAATACAAACAAGAAAACAGTGGTCTATATGCACAACATATTCTGATACACCATCTGATATCTAGAGATTAAAAGGCTTTTCTAGTCATTCTTTATATGGAAATTTGACAGTCTTACAAGCTAGCATGGCTTCAATGATGGTAGACTTTAGCTATCCAAAAAGAACAGATCTAGACAACTCCTTTTGACATGAAAATGCTTCTGCCCAAGCACATAAGCAGTGTCATGCTGAGGGACAAGTCTCCAGTCTCTGCAGCTGCAAATGCAGCAGCTCCCCCACACTGAGCTTTTCTTCTACAGCTGGCTCTGCACTAACAGTTCTCCCAACATCGCCTCAGCGTCTTCCCACAGCCCTGTGACGGAGCCGCAGCAGCACTAACATCAAGGAGAGAATGCCAACATAGTGACAGATCACAGAGCGTGACCAAACGCACAAGGAGACAAACATGGGATATGAACTGAAGGCTATCGTTCCCTACGTGACCCTATCCATACACATGGCAGGCTACAATCACAGGTTTTGAAGCCAAGGTTATCATTCCCTATACAGACTCCCTGTAAATAGTGTGGATGCTGACATTCTATCTACATTCTATCTATGTAACACCCAATGGAGACTCTTAAGCCAGACAATCTGCAGATAGTGGAGCAGTAGCCAGCCGTAAGCGCTGATCCCCGCTTGCACTACTCATCCTGCAAAGGCTACTCAAAGCTTTGGATGCTGAGATGCCCAGGTTTCCTGCTTAAAAGATGGGAAATTCACAAAGTAGCCAACAATGGAGGATGGCTGGGTCTGAACTAGACTGCTAATATGGGGAAGCACCTCCTTTCGGCATCAGGAGGGTCATATATACAGTCTGGGTATGCTGTATAGATATGAGTGTATAGATATGAGTGATTAGAATTAGAATGTAGGTACTGAACAAATGGCTCAGGAGTAAAGAGCTTGCCTTACAAGCATGAAGACCTGAGATCAATATCAGCATTGTTGACAGAGGCACAAATACAGAAACATACATGTATATGTTAATATAATAAGATATAAATCTATTAATTATTAAAATAAATGTAATTGATATAATAAAATATAAATATATATTCTTATGAGTATATATGTAATATACTTATTACGTAATGTACTATGATATATTATATATTATATATAACATGCTTATACTATAGATACTTATAAGTATTCTTATTATTATAGATAAATTATATAGAGAGAAATTTATATAAAGATTTGTTTACTTATAAATGCATTTATCTATATAAAATTTATACAAAAACATATAAAATATTTTTGGCAAATATGCTTTATTTTTTTTATTATTTTTTTTTTTTTTTGGTTCTTTTTTTCGGAGCTGGGGACCAAACCCAGGGCCTTGCGCTTCTTAGGCAAGCGCTCTACCACTGAGCTAAATCCCCAACCCCTAATATGCTTTATTTTTTAATTGCACTTCCATGCTCACAGATGACCGCGTGGCTCAGTGACAGGTAATGTGGTTCAGATGTGAAAGCTCTGAGTTCAGGAACGAGCAGGGCAACACATGAGAAGGGAAACTGGAAGCTCAATCCATTATGTGTACCAGTGGCTAGTCGTTACAAATAAAATGAAAATAGATCTTAAAACAGTATTTAAAATATAATTTGCAGAAATTAACAAAACAGCTGCACAGTGGTGGCACACACCTTTAATCCCAGCACTCGTGAGGTAGAGGCAGCCAGATCTCCGTGAACTCGAGGCTAGCCTGGTATACAGAGTGAGTTCCAAAACAGCCAAGGCTACACATGTCAGAAAAAGAGAAGGAAAGAAAGAAACTAACAAGACAGATTCATGAATAGTATGAAGAGTAGAAATTGTATTTTATTACAATATGTTAAAAAAAAAAGCAAATGGTCAAAAGTTAAAACAATAATTTTGTGAAGTAAAAAAAAATTTAAATCATAATAATTTGTACTTCCCTCAGGAATGAATCTAAGGATACAATGTAACCAGAAACCAGATCAACTGTGTGTGTGTGTGTGTGTGTGTATGTGTGTGTGTGTGTGTGTGTGTGTGTGTGTATGTGCGCACACCCATGCACATACAGACAAGTATAAAATTATCAACATCAAAATGATCAACAACACACCAAATACCTGTTAAAAAGAACAAGGTAAAAATAAATTCCTAGACATTAAAACTTCAATAATAACTAAAAGAATAGTACGAAGCAGGACAAAAGGAAATAGAACCTTGGATAAATGGATGTCTAAAGAAACACACTGATAAGAAAAGATGTCCCTGAGAACTTACGAGAATATCTGAGAGAAATATACTGGGAGGATTGCACGTATGGATAAAGGAAGGCGACGTTCTATCTTGTTCATGGAACACAGAAGCAACTTCAAACCATTTACACAACAGGAAACAATTGTCTTCATAACATGAGAGTACGTGTCTAGGAAGAAGGTTCAGTTGGCAAGGGGCCTGGTGAGCAAGTGTGAGGACCTGAGTTGAGACTGACAGAACCACAGACAAAGCTGGCTTGGCAGGATAAGGGAAGCAGTTGTAGCCCCATCACAGGGTGGAGAGAGGGGAAATCTCTAGAGATCATTGGTCAGGAGGCAGCCTACACAATCAGAGCACCAGGTTCAAGAAAGGGCTTTATTTCAAAAGCGAGACATCGAACATAAAAGCTCTAGATTCCTTGTGCACATGCATACATGTATACTGTGCACATGCACAGAGAGAGAGAGAGAGAACAAGAACACATACTAACATACATGAAATCAATGTAGGAAGCAGTTTTTTATTTATGATGTAAATGACATTAACCACACCTCCTTCAAGGTCCTCTATGCCCCTAGATACCCGAATAAGCACCCTCCTCCTTACTAGCTGTCCCCATACCAATACCAATGTCCCCACACCTCATGATATTGTCACAAGCTGGAGACTATGTTTTAGCACAAGAGCCTCTGAGAAGATTTTTATCTAAACCATCACGTCTGACAGCAGCAAATGCCACTGAGCCCGTGGAGCAACAGGACTCTAACTCACTGCTGGTGGGAATGTAAAAAACAGTGAGGCAGGGAAACAGCCTTTCATTGCCTACGAAGTTAAATGCAGTCTTTGTATACAACTCAGCAACAGCAGACCTTCGTACTTCCCCGAAAGAGCTGGCAACTTGTAATTATACAGAGACACACAGGTGTTAAAGTGCTCATCTTAAAGACTTAGAAACAGCTCTGGGGCCATCCATAGTCAAAACAGATAAAATGGGATCCATACAATGGAATACTGTTCAGGGATTGTTTTTTGTTTTGTGTTTTATTTAAAGGCCTATTGAGTCATGGGAAGACATTTAAAAATCTTGTTTCTACACCAGAAGGGGAAAATGTCCATCTGAAAAGGTTACATCTCTGTGGCTGTAATCATATGACACTGGGAAAGGTAACACGAGATGATGAAAAGATTGGCCAGAATATTGGCACGTGCCTATAATCCCAGCATTCTTGGAATCTGAGGCAGGGGAACTGACAAGAGTTTGAGGCCAGGCTGGACCACCTATTGAGTTTCACAAAAGTCTGGGCTGTAATGTGAGACACTGTCTCAAAACACTAAAACAGCGTCCAGAAGATTAGCTGTCCTTGGAGAAGAGAAGGCAGACAAGGAACACAGATTGTGGTGGGGTTACATCACCACTACAAGTCCTCAGACGCAACACTGCACAGCAAAGACTGAACCCTAATCAACTACAGGCTTAAGGTCATAAGAGTGTATCAGTATTTCTATGGGATGCAGAGCCCAGTTGATAGATCTACAATGTGACACGCACGTGTCCCATATCTGAAGCTAAGAGAACATTCCAGAAAAGAGGACAGAAAGATTAGAAGCATGAAGGAACCAAGATAATCTGCTGCTGTGAGACAGTGTTTTTACATATGAGAGGGAGCTGAACCCATGAAATCTTAACAACATGGTTGTCTAAACAAGGCACAAATGCCGCCACCAGTTGACATGCCAACATGGATATCATAAGGCCCTACCCCTAGATGAAGACAGTCAATCAGTAAGATAAAATAAAAATCCATTTTTTCTAGGGACTCAGTAGGTTGTATATAAACATATATGTGTATGTTGTATGTATATATTGTATGTACATATTATATATACACATATGTATGTATATACAAAATGTAACAGTAACAATTTAAGGAGAAGAGGCCGTGAATTTAAGATGAAGTAAAGGGCATACAGAAGGAATGTCTCAATATTTGTTTTCGAATGTAAGAAGTGAACCACACTCTTGCAAAAGGGTAAGCAATAGAGGATTGTAGGAAAAGGGAGAAGGGTACAGACACTGTACTTTCTGCTCGGGTTCTCTGTAAATCTGGCTCTGTTTTAAAATCTAAGCCTATGACTTTGAAGTGTGCAGCTGCCCAAGGATCGGCAAAACATGTTTGCCAATAGAGAAGACTTCTCTTGGTGTTTTAAAACAATGGAGTATCTAGATCACATTCCTGCTGTGTGATGGAGAGGAAAGCTAAGATGGTAGCTACAGTGTGTGTGTGTGTGTACGTGTGTGTGTGCACGTGTGTTCATGAGCTTGTTTGATGATGTATCATGTATACGATATTTTTCGACATAACAAATCTTCCTCAGGCAAGAAACACTGAAGATTTAAATGTGCAGAGATGTGAAAAGGACTAGGAAAAATGTTATAAGGAAAATGGGAAAGGGTGAAGACTATTCCAGTCATTCCCAAAGCTGTTCATGTCCACAGGCCTTACAATGAGCCAGCAAGAAGTTCAGCACAATTTACAACCTGCCATCGGTGGCAGTGTAGCAGATGGCTTGGGCTCAAAGCTATGTGGATTCAGAAATGACTCCACCATCCAACAACAAAATGTCCCCTCACTTTCTTCCAGTGTGCTCTTCTAAACTCTGCATAGAAAACAACAACAACAAAAATTTTTAAAAAGAAAACTGAAAGAAAATAGTCAAGAATAGTCAATAAACCACAATCCTGGTTGCAGAGCCTGAAGAGGAATTTCCAACATGAGGCACAACAGAGCCTTCTCCTCTCTTGGATACATTTGGTTTTCTAATCTGAGAAGGAGTCACAGCCATGAGCAGTGGTGCATCCGGAATAGCTGTCCCCAGAGCAGACTTCCTTCAATGCACTGTCTTAGTTTTCAAATGTGTTTACCCAAAACCTTTCCCCTTAAAACTCCCTTCTTAGTACAAGCATTCTCCTGCACCTCCCCCAAGCATGGTTTCCTCTGAACACACTCATCTTCCACCATTAACAACTACCCCTAACTCTAACCACTATCTAACCAGTTGTTTTCCTGCTTCCAAAATCTAGATTTCACTTGTCACCAGCTTCAGATCCCTTGTTCCAGTGAGTTTCCACGGCCTCCCACATCTACTTCCTAGTCTCAGCAACTAAGTATAGAACCAAGAAGGAATAAAAGAAGTGATATTCCAGCTACCACAGATGACCTAGTTACATGATATGGGCTTGCAGACAAGCTAGTCAGTTCATTTTACGGTAATTTAGAGAGATCTTTATCACTTAAGTGGGAGCACTGAAAGACGTAGTGAGTCAATCATCCATGCCTGAGATCCAAGCTAGGACGGCCAACTGTCACATAGACAAGATGTTCCTAGTAGTAAATATTTATCCCCACGTTAAGATCATTTCTCATTATTCTACAAACTAATAATACTGGGAAATACTCTACAGACTTAATTAAATCCTAAGTACGCAATGACTGAGATGAGGCAGGGCACAGAATCCCTCCTCTCTCTCCTTTCCAATTTGTACCTTCATCGTATTACAGAGGCTTGCTGACCCCTCTTACTTACTGCTTCCCTTTACTCTAGCATCACCTGTGACCTACAACTGAAAGAACTCTTTGGAATCACAAGTCCCCCTATGTCATCACCTCCTTGACAAATGGTCATAAACAATCTGTTGAACTTAACTATGCCTAATCCACCATTCAACATTGTCCCAGTTTCCCTCCCCCTCCCTTTCCCATGCTCCACCCCATGCATGGTCTCCCTTAGGTGTGACTGTACTCTCTGTCCCTACTTTTGTAAAGCCTTGGGTACCTATCTCCTTTAGGACACCTTTTTTTACCTTCCTTTTCTTTGTTAATTGTGTCTCATTCCTCCTACTCGCCTCAGTACATGTGACGATGTTTTGGGACAGTCACTTTTAGATTTTAGATTTGTGTTTTCTCAAAGTAGAGGAGTTCATGCTAGGAGCATCATCGTAATAATAACAGCAATGCTAAATTGAATTGACGTCAGTCTCAGATTTGGTTTAGTTTTAATCGCTCGAGGCTTGGTGGAGAATCCCAGAGTGTCAGTTTGAAAGCTTCAGAGTAGAAAGGCAAGAGGAAGCTATTAGTGTGCCCTCCCCCTTTCCTAATGGCTTACACTACAGGGAGAAGTGTCTAGAAGGATATTTAAATTCAGAATAAAATTCTAGCAACCACAATTTTAATTGCACACCAACTGCAAAAATATTTCTTCCATTGTCTAACTAGAAGAAAGGCTATAATACACGCTGTCTGCTTTTCTCAGAACTCAGCTATTAACCTTTAAGATTCCTTTCCAGGGTAAAAGCTTCTCTCCCCAGAAAAAAATGTATCTCGAGACTAGATTTTAATCTTCTAAAACATTTAACTCCTATTACGGATGACACTAAACTTGATCTAACGCCTTCAGCATAGTATTTTAGATGCTGAAATTTCAGAGACTGTTCCCTACACTGGAAAGTTAAAAACAATAATTTTCAGAAGTCACACCAAAAAGCTACCTCCTTCTCCAACAGGCAAACATACATTCACAACACCGGATTTGATTACTCAACAGCAAGTCACAGCAAACACAAGGGAAGCTTGGGCTGCCGTTTCCATGGAGATGACTTGATGTGGTTCAGCTCTTCTGGGAATGAAACCAAATCCCCAACAGCAGGAGAAAATCAGCAGCAAGAATTCTCTACCATATGGCAACTGCTAACAAACCAGTACAGGGAAAATACCTTCACTCTCTCTTCCCCTGCACCGGGAGCAATACCTTCCCATCACGCAGCTGGAAAAAGCACCTAGATTGTGTGGGTCATTCTGTGTGTAATGCAAAACTGATTACCACCAGGCCTCTTTATTCCTAGATTAAAAGAGCCTCTGTCACCTACATTCCTCAGCCCATGAATTCCCGGGGTGGCACTTAGACAGGGACGAGAAACATATCCTTCCTCCCATGACTCTGCTTATTAATCCTTAAGGGAAACCCAGCCTGCAGACTTACCTCTTGGGAAAGAATGTAAATGGAATTTTACTATCTCCAATGCCTTGAAAGACTCCATTGTTACAGAGAGGAGAGAGGAATTTCCACATCTTTTTATAATTATTATTGTTGTTGTTGTTGTTATTGTATATGAAGGTATATGGAGACACATATATTATAATTATTATTATTATTATTATTACTACTATTGTATATGTGAGGTATATGGGGCACAGTTTATTGTTGTTGTTGTTGTTGTTGTTATTGTTGTTGTATGTGTGAGGTGTATGGGGGCACACATGTGCCACAGTACATGTGCAGAAGTCAAAGGACAACCTTTAAGAGTTCGTTCACAGGGTTGGGGATTTAGCTCAGTGGTAGAGCGCTTGCCTAGCAAGCGCAAGGCCCTGGGTTCGGTCCCCAGCTCCGAAAAAAAAAAAGATAGATAAGAAGAGTTCGTTCACTTTTTTTCTAATTATCTTTATGATTATCCAGGCTTAAATTGCGTTGTTAGACTTATACACCACCTACTTTACTCACTGAATTATCCTGTCAACCCCTCTTGTATTTCTCCTTCTAAACAAATGATTACAGTCAGTTCTTCAATGGGAAACAATTGTTTGGCTTCTCCATTCTTAACATCTGTATCTTTTTTTTTCTCTTTTACATTTATTTTCATTCATTCACTCATTCATTTTTATGAGAGTTTTGTTCAAAGTGTTATAATCATATTCAACCTCTTCCACCACAACTCTTCCAGATCCATGTATTCATCCTGACCCTCCTAACTTTGTGTCCTTTAAAAACAAACAAAACCCCTCAGTACTAATTTGTGCTGCCCAAATACTTTGTGATGCGTGCGAGACCACATTTGCATCTTGTAATCGCAAAGCTAAAGGTCACTTAAAACCTACACTTGAAATTCTGTGTCTTTGCCAGAACAAAAAATATAATCAATATGTACTGCACACTCTATATTTGAGGAAAATGGCCATCTCTAAATGGTATGCATATCCAGTGATAGTCACATAGGCATAAGCTGTCTCTTCTGTTTTGAACAGCGTATAGCTTCAGAAAAAGAAGTTTCTTAACTCATGTTTATACCTCCCGTCTGATCACCCCACTGACCTTAATTGCATATGCCAAGGGAGCTGCTATTAATCCCAATACTTTGTTTGTACAACATCCCCTCATATGTTTGTGGCCAGACAGAGACCACTACTTCCCTTCCTCACAGAACAATCCTCTTAGCCCTCTCCCTCAGAGGTTATCTCCTACCTATCCTACCTACTCACCCACCTCTAGAAGTTATTTTCTAATAAAAAGTGGGTAATTGGTTCAAATTGAAGATATCAATGTAAAATATCACTTAATATAAAGCATCCATGGAAAAAGCCCTAAAAAACAGTGACAACTGAGTGACTTCGAGAATGAGTTACTAGCCTGGCTGTTTAAATTCACATGTATTAAAATATAGTATGCCCTCATGCACACACACACATACACACACATACACACACACACACACACACACACACACACACACAGCATATAGTTGTATTCTGGCACACAGTTGTAAGCTCTGGCCTAAATTATTGTCTTCTAAAAATTAAATTAATAGGGTATATCCAAAATATTGATACTTTTTAAGGGTTTACTTCACGATCTATTTCTGTGTGTGTGTGTGTGTGTGTGTGTGTGTGTGTGTGTGTATATATATATATGCCCCCTTCTTTCTCTGTATACATGTGTGTGCATGTATATGTGAGTGCCTGTGTGTGTGTACATCATGCCCATGCATGTGCATCCACAATGCATTTGGATACAAACAGAAGCCTGAGGAGAACATAGATCCCTTGGGCTGGAGGTACAGGTGGTTGTGAGCCACCCAATGCGGGTGCTAGGAACTGAGTGCCTACAGAGCAGCGCTAAGCCACTGAATATCTCCAGTCCCAAACCTGAGAACTTAAGGACACCCTCCCTGCTCAGGGTAGAGGAGAAAGAATGGTCATTCGTGTCATTGGGCAACCACTGCAAGTTAGCACAGGAATTTAGCAAGCCAACTTTTAGCTGTACACTGAAAACTTACAGTGCAAATCATTATTCTCCAGTTGCTCACTGATGTCAGATATCCTTGTTTTACACCAAAATGAATGAGGCACAATTAGAAAAGACTTGTCATGAATGGGTAGTGATAGACACACATTTGTCCTGAATCAAAAATGAAAGTTATCAAAGAATATTTGAAGACACATTATTGATTTCTATACACAACTATATCTTTTGTCAAACGAAAACTCTTTCCCATGAATATAAGCTGTTGCCTCATCTGTAGGTGATGCCCTTGAGAATGCATGTGAAATATCTGCCTTCCATCAATTACAAAGGTACCCTTAAGAGACTACTGATCGGCCCTTTCCAACAGGAAGATGGCCTCTCTAAGCCCATCTGGTAACATTCAAGCAAAATAAATGCACTTTACAGACCCCCAGGGTTTAATTATTAGACTACGGAACCATAAAAGGGGGTTCCCCAAATTTATGGGGAGGAGTTACCATATGATCACATGCCCGCCTGCTTTATTTGGTTAGTGACACTTAACAACCAGGGTTGCCACAGGCGAATTCTACCAAAGGAGCCAGCAGCTAAACCCCATGTGACTAATTATCAAATAGCCATTCATGAGTTTAAAACCTTTTTGTTACAATTTTATATCAGAGTTATATAATACCCCCAACAAATATTTGCCATCTAAGAAGAATAAGCAATTTCCTGGTTTACCTCTGTCTGTCATTCTTGATCCAGAAGCTCTGTCTGGGACTGTTAGGTGGTCTTGACTGTTGTTCAGTGAAGAAGTGTCATCACTAGACAAAGAGTTCAAACAACCACTTTCTGATGTTGTGGAGCTGTTTTCTGAGACCCGGCAACTGCTTGCCTCTGAGGAGGCAAGTGTGTGGACCTGTACAGCAAATGACAGGGGATGTCCCACATCTTCGGTAGCAGGCGAGCTGTTAACTATGTCAAGCCACGACTGTCTTTCTTTAGATCCCGAGGAAGAAAACCGGCTGGGTGCCTTTACTGTATTTTCCAGAGAAGAGAAAGAACATGATGTTTCTCTCCGTTTGGGTGAAGAAGAAGATGCCCGCCGTGCAGCCTATTTTCCACAAATAAAATCAGAAGGAAGAGGAGGAAAAGAAGAGAGACTGTGAATTATCATTCTCTCTGTCCGAATTTTATTCAAATTTGCCCAGAATTGTTTCAAAAAAGTGATTAGAAACTTTTTTAAAAAGTCAGAGGAAAAATGTGTGACACTCATTTCTGTATACCAGCTACCAACAAACATTCTCTAAGAGTCTTTTGTGGGATTTTGAGTTTACTATATAAGATTTGAAAAATCCCTATAGCAAGATTGTTTTACTCAAAACTTTCAACATTTCCAACAACTTAAAGACTACGTTAGAACAATTCTTTAGAACGTTTGTGAGTGCAATGATAACTTGTCATTGTTTTTGATTCACAATGAAATGAGCAAAAACAAGTGAGAAAGATAATTAATAAAAAGAAAGCAGAGGTTTGAGGTGTGGCCTACTGAAGAATACTTCCTAGCAGGTGCAAGATACCTATTCCTCAGAGTGTGACTGACTATTCATCCATAACTATCAAGGCTGAAAATTGAGCTAAATACAAGTCACTCTATGCTTCAGTCCTTCTTAGAAGGGGGAACAAAATATTCATAGGAGGAGATACAGAGACAAAACTTGGAACAGAGACTGAAGGTATGGCCATTCAGAACCTGCCCTACCTGGGGATCCAGCCCATGTACATACAGCCACCAAACCCAGACAATATTGCTGATGCCAAGAAGTGCATGCTGACAGGAGCCTGATATAGTTGTCTCCTGAGAGGCTCTGCCAGAGCCTGACAAATACAGAGGCGAATGCTTGCAGCCAACCATTGAACTAAGAACAGGGTCCCCATTGGAGGAGTTAGAGAAAGAATTGAAGGAGCTGAAGGGCTTTGCAACCCCATAAGAACGACAATACCAACCAACCAGAGCTCCCAGGAACTAAACTACCATCCAAAGAGTACACATGGACAGACCCATGGCTCCAGTTGCATATGTTGCAGAGGATGGCCTTGTTGGGCACCAATGAGAGGAGAAGCCCTTGATCCTGCCAAGGCTAGACTCCCAGTGTAGGGGAATGGCAGGGCAGGGAGGTGGGAAGGGGTGGGTGAATGGGTGGGGGAACACCCTCATAGAAGAAGGGGTAGGGGGAATGGGATAGGGGGTTTGTGGATGGGAAACTGGGAAAGGGGATAACATTTTAAATGTAAATAGATAAAAATAACCAATAAAAATATATCTTAAAAGTTTTATTTGTAATTTATAGTGTTAATATTTTGCAACTGGAATGGGGGAGTCCAGGTGCCACAGCCTATGTTAGAGATCAAAAGAGTCCATTTTCTCCTTTCCACATGTAGACTCCTTGTATTAAACTTAGATTATGGTGCATGGCAGCAAGCATCCGTACCTACGGCGCCATCTTGCCAGCCCCAATCACTCACAACTTTAATACAGTTTCACTGAGCAAGGCAAGAATATGTTTATAGCCTCTGAACTCATGAGCAAGAAGCCAAGGCTGCTCCACTGATGGTGATAAGCAGGTTGCCGTGGGATTCTCTGACAGCAGTGTCCCAGCATGCTCTCCAAGGGCAAATGATCACCCTGAAGGACATTCCACCAGTCCACAGACATAGTGCTAAGGCCACGTCACCTTTAAGGACATCCTCTGGAGGCAGACGCCATTTATGCTGGGATTTTATATTAGTTACATTTTGATGGTGCAATATTTTGAGACTTGACAAATGGTAATATTTATATGTACTATTCTAGGAACATTTACAGTTTTGAATGTTATCCACACCAAAAGATTCAGCAATGCCTTCCACTTTTAACATTATTTATCAATGAAATCCGACATCTATACTTGTTGTGTTCTGGGTTGCCCTGTATCTCCCATGACATAAGCTAGAAGGTACCTCATGGTTCGGCTTCTTGTCGTCATCCTGTTGGACAGTCCTGTCAATTAGGCAAGTAGCAGGGTGGAGATCATTAAAAGGAGAAAGCCAAAGAAAACATTTGGATCCTCCTCAAGACATCTGCAACAGGCTAACCATATCAGAATGCTTTCCTGTGTGTCAATACACTGTGGCACTATGAATTTTCAGCAATCTGTGCTTTTAATGGGAAGAATTGCTACCAACTAATATGTGTCTGCTTGGATCCTCAGTGAACATAGACCACCAAAAGACCAATAAATCTATTGTGCCCCATTTTTATAAGTATGTGCATATGTTGTGCATGTGTGTAATGTGTTTCCTTCTGCACTTCTGGAAGCCTGAGGATGATGTTGGGAATTGTCTTCAATCTCTCTTCTATCTTATTCATAAAGACAGGATCTTAGAGCCCAGAGCTCACCTATGGTTAGTCTTCCAAGGCAGGTTGCTCTAGGGATCCACCTTCAAGCTGGAATTACAGGCAAGTCACACATCCACCCAACATTTACTCAGGATCTGAGATCTGAACTCATGTGTTCATATTTTCACAGTAAATACAATAGCCGTAGCCCATCTCTTCAGCCCCAGAAATAAACCTACTGTGGATAGTAACATGACATTAAAATGCCTGGTCAGATAAGAAATGAAATGGGAACTGTTTCATTCAGCAAAGTGTCAGATTGCTAGGCAGCTGCCTTACCCTAAGTCACCTAGACCAATTAACAACTAAGAGGTCAAAGATCTGTAAATCCTGCTTCTCTAGGAGAGGACTGTGCAGGCCCTTCCCTCTCCAAATAAATGCAGAGCTACTTTACCCATTAGATAGTCTACAAAATAATTAACAAAACCACACATGCTGCTTCCATCCTTGCATGATCTTCTACAGTGAATTATTTTGATGAAGCTTGCCTTCCATTTAAAGGGACCAAGCCTGAACTGTCATTCCTGCCCTGGTATTTATATGAAATGGACTGCATACTCAAGTTATAACTACATTTGCCTTTTTTTTTAAACCTCCAAACTCCCCTTAAAGGAACAGGGAAGGGCATGTTACAGAAGATCTGCTCATGTCAGGTTATGAAGGGCTGGTGATATTCTTGTTGACTGTAACTCAGCAAAAATGCTCTCCCTCCATGTTCACAACATACCACGGAACATTGTGGAGTTGCTTTCTTGTTTCCCTTTTGCCTTTCAGTGCATGTATGTGTGCATGTATGTGCACGTGCGCATACATGTGTGTATGCATGTGTGTTTCTGCACGCTGATAGGAGCTGACTGATAACCTCAAGTGTCTCTCACAAACACAGTCCACCACGCTTTTGAAGGCAAGGTCTGCCATCATTTGGAGCTAACCAATTAGGCTAAACTGACTGGCTCGTGAGTTCCTCGGATGATCCCATCTCCACCTCCCCAGTGCCAAGATTAGAAGGATAGCACCACGCCAAGGTTTTTAAAAGGATTCTGAGGTCAGAGTCAGGGCCTCGTGCTTACAAGCCAAGCACTTTACCAACAGAACCGTCTCCCCTGCCCTAGATTTTATTTTAAAAAAAAATGTATGGGTGAATAATGAAACAGAGAAAAACAATGACAAAAGAACCGGGGAAACTGGAAAACAAACAGAAAAGGGAAAAGGCGTGTGTGTCAGGTGTTGAAAGCGGTCAAGGAGGCAGAAAGTAATATTATCAAACAAACTGGAAATGGGGTTCATCTCAGCAGATTCCAGCTAGAACCTTTTTGTTCTGTTTTGTTTTGTAAACAGCATAGTGCCACAACATGGCTTACTGTTTCTAGGAATCTGTAGCTCCCAGTAGTCAGCACCGAGCACAGAAACATAGCCTTCTGTAAACTGTCGGTATCCTATACTTATAAAACAGCAAAGGAAAGAAAGGCATAGGTCTGCCTTTGCCGCTCCCCAACTCCCTTTGACTAATGGGTCTCCCCTTCAAAGCCAGTTCACATGTCTGGTCCTGTAAGACGTCTCCCTAGTGGTGCCAGGCTGTGAGGTTACCATACCTGGTGCTGCCTTCTATGATACCAAATGAATATGAACTTATTTGACAACTTCTGTTGCCATTGCTGATTGGCGGCTGGGTCATTTTTGGTGAGTTACTTGAAAGCAGGCTGTTCTTAGTCATTTTTACACGTCCATATCTTTTTTGCTTGCATTCTGTGCCCAACACATAGTTGGTAATAAATTAGTGCCAGGAGAGAATGGATCAGAGAAGCAGCTTTGCAAAGAAAATCTCAGCACCACAGTTTAGTCTCTGACTGAGGAGCTTCCTCGAATCTCCATCAACTTGCTGGATAGAATGGCAAACTTCAGGACAGAGAGTATTAGAGTCAGGGACACAATGGGTGATTATAAACTCAAGCAACATGGCTTACTTAATGTGAGGGAATTAAAGTTGTATTTAATGGTTACAGCCTTTACTTTTTACACTTGTGTCTCTGTGGGTGCACACACACACACACACACACACACACACACACACACACACACACGGAGGTCAGAGAACAATTATCATGGGAAATGTTTCTGTCTTTCCATCATATGAGTCTGTGAATCTCTGGGACCAAACTCAGGTTTTCAGGCTTGGTGGCAAGAACCTTGTCTATGAAGACATCTCATGGGCCAAATGATTATAGTTTTAGCTGATTGACATGACTAAATTTAAATATTAAAATTGATTTTCTCATTTTTTTCTGCATGATACTTTTATTATTGGAGAACTTAAAGTGCTATTTAGCGCTAAAATCCTGTTTGGGGGGAAAATGTGTTCAAAACACAAGTTCAACAAGACGAAAAGTAATTGAAAATGAGCACTGAAAGCTGGCAATTAGGAAGAAATGATTCAGCGTAAGTCTTAGCGGCATTAGTCAGGGTATAGTGGAAAAGGAACTAGAAGAATAACAGGACTAAATGTAATAAAATCAAATGAGAGTGAAGGAACAAACATATACTTAGCTCTTTACTTAGTTTAAATTATTGGGGTGTGCACGAGAGTGCCTCTCTATGTGTGAGTATCTGTGTGTGCATGTGGGCACACATGTGTGGAACAGAGGAAGGGGGCACACGCCACAGCACACCAGTGGAGTCAGAGGACGACTTCCTGGCATTGGTTCTCTTGCTGATGTCAGGCTTACAGAGAAAGTGTTTTTACCCATTGAGCATCTCACTCCAGTCCTTTGATTACCTTTGAGCTCCATTCAGGTACCAGTTCTTTGACAGAATCTGCTCTAACTGGAGTACACAAAGCAATAATCCTACTGCCCTGCTCTCCTGGGCACTTCATAGTTTGATCTTCTTCACAATACTCATTACTGCTTGAAGACATTTCTTTGAATGATTAACATGTTCCCCTCTTTGACTAACCACTTAATGATTCGGATCCTCAATGGAGCAACACAGTGTCCTCAGCAGGACCTTGCAGGTGGCAGATACACAAAATTATGCATCGGCTGCCTGATCGACGGGTGCGTCAACAGAAGCAAATAATACAATGTGAAGGGATACATCCTTGCTGTTTGTTTTGCTCTCTGAGACACGGTCTCACTGTGTAGTCCAGGCTGGCCTTAAACTTGGACTCCTCTTGCCTCCGTGCCTGAGAGCTGGGGTTGCAGGCATGTGACACTACGCTCAGACAAAAATCATACCCTTTCTAAAATACTAACACCTTAAAATTTCTACCTATGATAAAGTCAGGTTTACTTCTTTGGAATTTGGTTTCCTCATTTGTAAAACTAAACAAAGGGTTTTGAGAATCAGATGAAACTACCCTTTGTAAGGGATATGCAAAGTCTCTGCACAAGGGAGCATCACTCTGCAGGCTGGAGAAATGGCGCAGCAGTTAAGAGCCTGTACTGCTCTTGCAGAAGAATGGACTTCGATTCCCAACACTCATCAGGCAGCTCACTTCTTGTGACTCTAGTTCCAAGAGATCTAATGCCCTCTTCTGGCCTCCAAGGGCAATGCATTCATGTGTATATACCCACCTTCACTTAATTAACAATACAAATCTCTCCTCTCTCTCTCTCTCCCCTCTCTCTCTCCCTCCTCTCTCTCTCCCCCCCTCTCTCCCTCGCCCCCTCTCTCTCCAGGGTCTTCTTATTGTGTACCTCTGCCTGTCCTAGAACTTGCTATGTAGACCAGGCTGATCTTGAAACTTACAAAGACCCACCTAACTCTGCTTCCTAAGCGCTGAGATTAATAGTATATACCACCATGACTGGCCTATAAGCATTTTTTTTAAAGGTGTACCTAGGGGATCTTGGAGCGTGTGGATGAGGCCATAACCGCAACCCACTTTTCTACCTATCCATGTATTAAGTTCAAAATGCATGCTGGGTAGACCTATAAACATCACAAACAAAAAGATATGTTGAGCATGGCTTCTGACTTTAATAATTCGGTTCCCAGCACCCACATGATCTTCATAGGCTACTTCATGTGTGTGATATGCGTTTATACACTCAGGCATATATACATACACATAAAAACATATTTTAGACAAATGTGGTAATTATAAATAACACAGACACATAAAGCCCAAAGTACAAGGTCAGTCATAGTAACAGCATAAAAAGGCATAGATAGAGTACTCCAGAAATGCTGAGAGAATTCAAAGTAAGACAAAGTAGAACCATACACATGTGTGCAATACCACAATGAACCCATTACTACAAATGCCAACTAAGAGGACTAATAGAAATAACAACACAACAAAAGCAAAAGCAAAAAATCAATAAAACCAAAGGGACAATTTTTTTCCTGGCTTAGAAGGCAGGGAATGCTTTGGCGAAGGGATCCATGCTTGAAGCAGACTGAGTACTCCAAGAATATGCAAGGGGAGTGGCATGCAAGCCGGGGCTTCCTATAACTAGAAACTTTCTCCCTGCAGGTTCAGAAAGGAAGCTTGAAAGACTCAGGGCAAAGCAGACATTTTCCTGGGCTAAGGACAAAGGAGGAATTAGTGACAAGAATGTCACAGCAAATGTGGAATTGCCATGGCCTTGAATAAAAGGCCAGAGAGTAGGGCCAGGGATGGTGTCTTATGTCTTGAATCTTAGCCCTCGGAAGGAATAGGTAGGCAGAGCTCTGTGAGTTCAAGGCCAGCCTGCTCTACATGGTGAGCTCTGGAGAATCAGTCCTGTTAAGGGCACCTTTTAAGGGTCATTTTAAGGAAAAGGTAGACTAGAAATAAAGAGCCTGTTTCAGTGACTCAGGCAAGAGCTAATGAGGGGGTTGGAGTTGGCCAGTGGGAGAACACAGGAAGAGGTAGTGGGAGAGCCTCCATGCTAGCAGGCTGTGAAAATGAACTGTTAAAGCAAGAGACAAAAATATATAATACTGAGTTTTAGCAAAGTTTGAAAATCAGTTCACTTTCCAAACATAAAGCTTACAATCTTTTATATCCGGAGTAGAAAGATGGTTTTTACCCCTCTTTTGCGCGCGCGCGCGCACACACACACACACACACACACACACACACACACACACACACACACAGAGAGAGAGAGAGAGAGATCATAGGTTTAGATTTATGTGTTATATTCACTGGTAAGTCTTCCTACAATTACCCACTTGCAAGCATTCGTACCATTTTATATAGTGAATATTGACCAAGTAACATTTGGTAGACAGCTAGCTATTCAAGCTATAGCCTGTTTAAATGAAATCTGTATTTCTAAAATTATCCTGCACTTGTTTGTTCAGTTTTTAACTTCCTCCCCTACCCCTGCCCAGTGAGCCTCTTTTCAGAGTTTATTTTTACTTCCTGCTACTTTGGCTTGCTTTAGATAGCTTGTTTCAACATTCTGGGAGACATAAAGGAATTGTTCTTCTGAAAAACATCGAACTGTGAGGCCCGAAACATTCTGTTAAAATAATCTGCCAGAGCTACTCCTTCACATCTGCTCCAACTCTTGGTGGTCGACATTCCAAGTACAAGTCAAGTCCCAGCCATCTCACTTCCTTAAGGGCCTGAGCGCTGTCCTAGAAAGCCACTCCCTGATAAACTGGGTTTTTTCCACATGCCAGTCCCGGTCTCCTTTTAAACTCAAAACTGACTTCACACCCCTTCTACTCACATCTAAGTGCTCCCTAATCACTCAGAATGGAGTATCAATCAGAAGCTTAACTGACCTACAAGCCCCATAGAGGAAGGCTACCATCATCCTGGTGCCACTTCCTCTCAGTCTCCTTCAGATTCATGTGCTACCACTCTGGTGACATCTTGGCATCGCTTCTCACCAATGAGATCTCCATTTTCTCCAGTGGGAAATGTCTTCCCAGTGGGTCACCCAGCTGACCCAAAGAGCCTCTTTGACCCACCTTTCCTCAGATTGAAACTGTGTGGGACCCATTCTGATCATCCATGCCTCTGAGTGGGTGCCACAGCCCACTCTCTAGCTCCCGCTCTCCCAGTCTCCTTGTCCATGCTTCTCTACTTGTGCCACAGTAGATCTCCACCTATGATATCTATCTGCATCTATCTCTTTGAACAGGATGTTTCACCCCACAGAGAATGTGAACCATTCATTGATAGGTCCCAAAATCTGAGGAAGTTGGTTCACAATTTAAGTCAATCAATATAACAGAGCAGGTTATCAGACATATAGGTAGACCAGCAGTCTCAACTAACCTGGACCCCCCAAGATCACTCATACACCGAACCACCAACCAGGCAACATACACCAGCTGATATGAGGCCTCCAACATGTATACAGCAGAGGACTGCAGGGTCTTGACTCACTGAGAGAAGATGCACCTAAATCTCAAGAGACTGGAGGACCCAGGGAGCAGGGAGGTCTGGTGGCATGGGGTGGGGGGATGGTGACATCCTCTTGGAGATGGGGGAGGGGGTATGGGATGAGGAACAGTCGGAGGGCAGACTGGGAGGGGAATGAAGACTGAACTATAAAAGATGATTAAAGAATAAAAAGAAATTAAACTTAGAAGAAGAAAATACATGGTGAAAGCAGTAATAATAGCTCTTAAAGCAGTAAGTTACTTAGGGAAATGTGAAATGAGAGGCACGTTTCTTTTGTACTCTTTGAGGAATGAAGAAATTTGAATAATGACACCTACAGGTTATCTTTCAAAATGAAATGTAAAGAGCCTTTTAAATAAGCTGGCAGGGGGAGGGGCTATCATGTCTTTAAGAATTAGGTCATGTTGTGGCTGGTGACATTGTTCAGTGAACAAGTCACTTCCCACTTCCCGTTCAAGTTCAAGGATCTGAATTCAGAAATCTGGCACCCACATAAAATGTTGGGCAAGGTGGCAGGCAAGCATATATAACACTGCCACTGGGAGACTCTCTGGATCTTCCTGGCTAGCCTGCCTAGGGTTATAGTGAGTCCTGGGCTCCCATGTGGAATCCCAAGGTTGGCTCCTGAAGAATGACACTTGGAGTTGACCTTAGTGTTCCCATGTGCATGCCCCACACAAAGCAGATAGTGGGTCCCCTCCCACTGTCGTTCCTGTGAGGCCTTTTCAGTTGGAAAAAACAGAATACGAAACTCTTCTTCCCTCACTTGAGCTCCTACAGTGCACTGTGTTCCCTTGTGGAATTCAGCCCATTGAGATTCGCTACCTGAACCAGAAGTCCAAGATCTCCCGTACTGAAAGTTAAGATTATCTTTACTGTCTAGTGGTAAGAAAATTTAGACATTGATTTAACTACCCAAACTTTGAACATTTTTGAGACAACTTTCTAAAATAATATTATTTTATTATGTTCAGTTCAGCTTCATGAAACAAAGTCATTGCCCAATGACTTTTGTCATTTGTTCTTTGTTAAAAGAACAAAGCAGAGGGAGAACCTGTCAAGACCATATCCAGAGGTTAGGCATGGCCCCTGGTTGAGGGAGGGAGCCACCCATCCATCTCTTTTAACCCAGAATTGCTCCTGTCTAAAGGAAATATAGGGACAAAGTGTAGAGCAGAGACTGAAGGAAGGGCCATCCAGAGACTGCCCCCTTGGGGATCCATTCACAGTCAGACACCAAACCCAGACACTATTGCTGATGCCAAAAAGAGCTTGCTGACAGGAGCCTGGTACAGCTGTCTCCTGAGAGCCTCTGTCAGATCCTGACAATACAGAGGAGGATGCTGGAAGCCAACCATTCCATCCTCAGCGCGGGGACCCCAGTGAGGAGTTAGGGGAAGGAGTGAGGGAGCTGAAAGGGCCTTATCTGGCATCAGTGACAGGGAAAGCCCTTGGTCCTGTGATGGCTTGATGCCTCAGTGTACAGGAATGCTAGGGCTGTGAAGTGAGGGGGCACCCTCATAGAAGCAGGGTGGGAGGGGATGGAATAGGGGATTTGCAGAGGGAAACCAGGAAAGGGGATAATATTTGAAATGTAAATAAATAAAATATCCAATTTAAAAATAACTTGGAAAAATTTTATTGATAACCTAGGCTTCTATACCTGATCATAGCTAGCCTATATCCTACTGAATGAAACAATAACTTGATTTATGCCCTGGATGAAAGTTGCCCAGACTTTTAAGTGTCCTATATGTCTGTTTTTTCAGAAACAAGAGGAAACAAAAACAAAATCTGCCTGGGAAATGTATGAGCAGAAGGAATGTACTCTGTTACCAGGGGAAAACATCCAACTATTCAACATTTGTCCTAGCTTGCTTTTGGTTGCTACAATAAACACCATGACCAATGACAACTTGGGGACAGTTTGTTTGGTTGGGCAGTCACAGTCCATCATCAGGAGAAGCCAAAGAAGGAACTCGAGGCAGAAACCTAGAAACAGAAACTGGAGCAGAGGCCACAAAGGAACATTACTGATGGACTTGCTCTCCATGCTCTCTTTTAGCACCTAGACTATCTATCTGCCTAGGGATGGTACCACCCACAG
The DNA here is from genome assembly GCF_011064425.1 of Rattus rattus. NCBI lineage: Eukaryota > Metazoa > Chordata > Mammalia > Rodentia > Muridae > Rattus > Rattus rattus. The sequence goes on along the minus strand of NC_046155.1, from coordinate 196,045,603 downwards.
TGGGCTGGGCCCTCCCATATCAATCATTAATTAACAAAATGCCCCCACAGAATTGCCTACAGGCAATCTGATATGTGTGTGTATATAAAATTCTCTTAGATGGGGATTCTCTTCTCAGATAACAGTAGCTTGTATTAAGTTGACAAAACACTAAGACAACGTTTATCTGACAATTTTATCATGTATTACTTTAGAAAATACCTATCAAAAGACTTAGATCTTCTTAAGAAACATCATTTAAGGGCTGGGTAGGCGGCTCAGTTGATATTGTGCTTGTCCTGAGTTCAATCCTCAGCACTACACAAAAACCAAGTATGGTGGTACACACATGCAGTTACAGTAATCATAAATGGGGTGGGGCGGTCATGAATAAAGACAAAAAGTTCAAAATCATTGCCAGCTATACAGAAAGTTAAAGGTCAGCTTGGGTCACTTGAGACACTGCCTCAAAAAAGACGGGCAGCAAGCATTTGATTAATGAATTGGGGGGGAAAGTAGAGAATCTTCTAAGTGTACTAACCTAACTTTTAGATCTCTTAAGTTTCTCATGCTTAAATATGCAATGCTGAACTTCAGATCTACAGACAGGCAAGTATCATGGTATAGTTCCACCCAGGTTTCCTCTGTCAGGAAATGAAAACAGTAAGATCAACTTCCTTGTGGCCTTGAGAAGCAATTTAGAAAACCAGAAATAAAATAAATAAATAAACAAACAAACAAACAGACATGAGGTACAATAAAAGTGATGGATAAATATGACACATTAAAACTCATGAACCATAATTTATTAAAAGCCATGAAATTGTTTTAAAAAATAGTGAGAGCAACTCACTTTTAGCTGACAAGCATAGATGACAAATACATGCTATTTTCAATATAGAGAGTCACAAACTGGAGAATACCACCAATCACCAAGAATGAGGAAGAGGAAACAGAAGAGCAGGTAAAAACTAAAACCATCCAACACACAGCAAGAGAAGATACAAATGGCTCTAACCATGGAAAGGGATTTGGCTTCACTAGCCATCAGTAAAATGCAAATAAAACACTAATGTTTCTCGAGATTGTTTGACAATTAAATGATCATGTATTTAGCACCTGATACATGATAAAGATAAAGCTATAAGTTTGCCTGGTGGTGTATGTCAGACGTAAAGCTCATGGTAGCATGTGGGAGGTCCTTAGTTCAACCAATCAACCCAAAACAATATTATCAATGACCTATTAATTTATTTTTAAAATCTATATGCCCAATGATCCCTGTAGATTATCTACATCTATACATCCTAATACAAAGTAACTCTCCAAAGTCTTGGCATCCATGAAGACCTGAAGTTCTAAAGCTTAGCACAGAACTTAGACTGTTCTTTGGAAGCCTGCCACACCAGTCCACCTGCCATCTTACTGGGCTGACCCCAGCTGGTGTCTCGTCTTGATAACTGTTTTGCTTTTCATACTCTATATTTAATGCCACTTTAAAGTTCATCTTGCATCATTGTATCACAGGCACCCGGGCAAGGCACTTGACATTCCTTCTGAGGATATGTAGGGTATAATTGATACACACTGCCAAATGAGCCTCTGCAGGCGTTGGCCTGCCACTCAAAAGCCCTGTACATCTCCATGCATCCTCTGAGTGTGATCCAGTCCATCTGTGGGTTATTAACAAATACGTCAAGATTGTCATCCCCTTGGGTTGCTATGGAGAAGGCTCTAAGTCAGCGCCCTGAGTCAGCAGCCTGAGAATTGCACTTGCTCTTTGGGAAGTACCTTTAACTTTGCCCATTCTAAAAGTTTACTAGCCAAGGTAGGCAGGGACGACCACACAAAGGAATAGTGACCAACGACTACTCACATCTACACGTACCACAGGAGAGGATGTTGCAGACGCGGATGGAGGGGGCGGTGCCTCTGCGGCTGTTTCAGGATCTTCCTGCTCACTCTCGCTGTAACATTCTAAAACCAGAAGGAAGATGCTTCAGGTTCCAGGGCTTCCATCATTTATTCCATAGTGAATGAGCAAAGGTTTTTCCCTTTTCCTCCATCTGCCTATTGCAATGTCAATCCAACTCAAAAGGCAAGTATCCAAAAAGGAACAAAACTAAAAGAAGTAGAAAGCAAGAACTCTCTGGCGCTACCTGTTGAAAAGAAATTTAAGGACTGGGAGAAGCAAGTGGTCCCCATAGTGACTTCTGCTGCCACAGAGCATGGAGCACACAAGACAGGGGCTGTTATTACTCAGAAAAAAATTAAAAAAATACCTTTAAAATGTGCGTCATTATAACACAGTCAGCCATAAAGATGGGAATCAGAAGGAGTCTTGGGAGCGGACTCTGACCCACTCATGGCTGGTACCCAAATAGCAAAGAGGAGCGACCATACTGAGCCTGGGGCTGAACCCTAAAAATGGAGATCCCCCAGGGAGATGCTGGAAGATGAAGCTTTAGAGTTTTAGAGACAATATCACACAGGGTCTTTAAAAACCAGAGTGGAGTAAAAATGATACTCTGTTACGTTTGTGGACAGAGCCTAGCATAACTGTCCTCTAAGAACACCACCCAGCAGCGGAGAGGAAGAGATCCAAGACCCACAGCCAATGTTAGACAGAGCTCGGGAGTCTTTTGGAAGAGTTGGAGGAAGGATTGAGACCTGCAGGAGATACTGGTTCACAAAAAGACCAACAGAGTCAACTAACCTGGACCCCTTGCAAGGGGTGGGGGCTCCCAGACACTGAACCACCAACCAAAGAACAAGCATGGGCTAAGCCTAGCCCCTCCCCCGCCCTGAGCATATGCAGCATACGTGTAGCTTGGTCTTCATGCCAGTCCCCCCAACGACGGGAGGAAGTGCTGTCCATGAATCTGTTGCCTGCCTGTGAATCCTGTTCCCTTAACTAGGCCACCTTGTCTGGTCTCAGCGGGAGAGGATGTACCTAGTCCCTAGTACCTAGTACCTAGTACCTAGTACCTAGTGCTGGGGTAGGGTGATACTCAGGGGGGACTCCCCCTTCTCAGAGGAGAAAAAGAGGGTGTACAGGGGAGAGCGTGCATGAAAGGGGACCAGGAGAAGGGGGCTGCAATCGGGATGTAAACTTAATTAATTAATTAATTTTAAAAAGAGTCAGACAGACAACCGGGGGTCTGTCTCCCCCGGTTGATAACAACGGATGCTTACCTGATAGAAAAGAGGACCAACAAGGTGGTTAGATGGCAATTTCACAGCATTGTAATAAACTCTCCTTATTGGTTCAAATCTGCCACATTTTCATTTCTACATTTAAGATCTTACAACTAAGCATACAAATTTCTCCTTACAGTCCCTGAGTGTCCCAATATCTAAACACCTCAGCACCAGAATCTGCCAGTGGCCCGCCCTGGCACCTACAGCCTCTATTCCCACACTGATGGCTAAATAACATTATGAAGACGTATGTCCCTGTGGCTTGTGCAGCGCAAAAAAGTACCGGGGGGTGGGGGGTGGGGGTGTCTCAGCCTGGCCTTCAGGTTCAGGGAACAATTTTAAGGTAACTAATGTCAACCTCCAGCTGGTGGAAAGGTTAACCTGTCATCGGAAATGGTGGGATGAAATCTATCTGACTAGACCGTGACACACGCAGGCCCATGAGTAAGAGCTCTGTAAGGAGAGCACCACACATTTGCATTGGCAATTGCTGGGCTATCAGTGAGGCCTGCAGCTGCTCAAGTGTGGGTGAAGTGTGAAATCACTTCGAGCTGGTATGGGAAACCAGGCTCCATGGTGAGGCTGCGTGAAGATGGTTTTCTGTACCTTTGAGATCATTTCGAATGCCAAACTATGTCTCCCTGGAATGTGCCTATACATAGAACCTCAAGGCGTCTCTCTCTCCACCCTGATTTGGTCTAGCCTAATATCCTTGCTAAAATTTCAGAAACACAAAAATACAGTGTACCTTCATCCTTGGTAGTGGATTCCTTGTGGGTCACAGCAAATCCAAGTTTGTTTAGCCACCTAAGATTCAAATGGAAAGTAAACATTTGAGCTGTCAGCTGGGCCCCTGATCCACTCTGCTTAGACCCTGAACCTGCTCCCTGTATCAGACTTCACATAAAATTCAGCCCTAATTCTACACTGAGTATTTCCTAGAGCATTATGAGTGTGAGACACGGAGACCTCAGATTTCTGGTTTCACAGTACTTGGCTTTCCAAAGGTCTACATTGTAAGAGAAGTGGGATAAGACTTTATCCAGTGATTAAGGAAGAAAGCTAAGTAAGATATTCTAACTATATGAACAAATATGTCTTCTTTAGTAATTATGTATTTTAAGTCTTTGGTCACCATAAAGCTATGGGTCACCAAATTCAGCCGCTTGACCATCAAAGCCATCTCTTATTTTTTTTAGATTTATTGCTATTATATGCATTATACATGTGGGAGCCAGGAGACAACTTTCGGGACTCAAGTCTCTCTTTGTTCCTGTAAGTGGCTTTCAGGTGTTAAGCTCAGTGCGTCAGGTCTGCCTGGGAAACTGTTTGACCCACAGAGCAGTTCCAGCCATCTATTATTGAAATAATGCCAATTGATTTCAGAAGAAAAATATCCATAACATTCATTCCTAAGTCAGAAAAATGTTTGTGCTGCTCAGTAGGCGATCTGACTAGAACACAGAGGGGATTACTAAAAGGTAGAAATGTTTAAGTTCTAAACTCTTCGTGGAAGGTGACATTGGCAAGGTACCATCGATCGGTTTGCTTCCTATTGATCAGATCCCAGTTGTGCAATAAGTCTAGACAAACCTTAACAAACCCAAACTCTGTTCTTTTTTTTTTTTTTTTTGGTTCTTTTTTTTTTTTTTTCGGAGCTGGGGACCGAACCCAGGGCCTTGCGCTTCCTAGGTAAGCGCTCTACCACTGAGCTAAATCCCAGCCCCCAAACTCTGTTCTTAATTCTAGGCCACTGCCATGCCTCCTCAAGATTTCAGTTAGGAACATATTATAAAAATAAAAAATGCCTAAAAAATAAGAAACAAAGCCTGCCTGTTCCATATATTCCTCTTTACTCACTCATATTTGAAAGGAAAATGTCCTTTGGGTACAGTGGCTGTCTAGGGGACCATTTCCCAAGTTTCTGTTTGTGTTTTGAAATATTCCTGGGGTATGGTTTGGGTTTGTTTGTTTGTTTGTTTGTTTTTGGAGAAACCAGCACTTTCAATAATGACTTAAGTTAATATCATCAGAATAACAGCAATGCTTCTACACATTTCCCACATATACTTTCCTTCCAGTCCCGTCCTGCATCAGGAGCTACCCAGCTTGCTGCACTGGCAGCAAACACCACACATTCCCAAATCTACAGCTGCCAACTTCTCAGAAATTCCTACCTAGTCTTCAACCAGACATGATCTTGCTATAGTCGTTATTTAAATATATGTTATATATTTATTATGCATTATATGTTATTTGCTATATATTACTATCATATATTATATAATACATCACAAGTTATATGTTAGATATTATACATTGTGTATTATATATCATATGTTACAATATACTATATATTATGTGTTATACATTCTATATTTTATATATACCAGAAGGCTAGTGAGCCCAGTCTCCTTCAAGATGTTCACTTTAGCTCCACAATAGACTCAAGTCCTCTACAGCCACATAAGACTGGACCAACACTGAGACACAGGCCATGCTGTTGGAAGGCGGGAATGTTTATCTGGTCCCTAAGTGATGACAGATAAGTCAAAAGAACAGGGTCAGGGCACCCAAGAGCTAGTGAACACGAGGGGAAAATCCCCCATTTTGGAACACACACACTGCCCACTGTGTTAACTAGGTACAGGGAGGTATTTTTCACAGAATGACGAGCAGGCATAGGCAATGTTATTTGTGTCTAAGGAAAAAATGGAAAACAAACACATGAAGCAATCGTTGAGCCAAACATGACAGTGGATACAGTCAGTTCTGAGCAGGCAACTTGAGGATATGTTCAAACTTGAAACATGTACCTTCTTGGCCTAGCAATTGTAACTGTGAATATCTGTTTTAAAGAGAAAAAAAGCAGCGCTTCATGTAGAAAAATGTAACTGTTAACAAGGCTTGTAACCATAGAAAGAAAAGGCCATGTTAATTGTCAATTGTTCAGGTTTGGTCTTTTGTTACATATTGTAATGCTACTTAATTTTAAACTATTGGTCGAATAAAGATACCTACAGCCTGTAGCCAGGCAGAGGGTAGATATGGCTTTGGTTCCTGGGCTTGGGGTCTGGGGGCAGGAGAGATTGGTGAGAGAAGAAGATGCTGTGGGGTAAAGGATCATGAGAACTGGCCTGGAGGCCTGGCCAGTAGGAGTAAGAGCAGCCCAGGTGGGGCATGGTAAGTCATATCTTAGAGTTATTTACAGGAAAGCAGACAAAATAGCCAGAGAGGGTTGATACCTGCCCGGCTCTAAATGTTGATAATGGCTTATTATAAATATAAAGGCTTTGAGTCTTTTATCTGGGAACTCAATGATCAAAGAAACTCTCCAACTAATTTAATTATTACTAGAACAGTTAATAATTGTCTATTAATAAGAAACTAGATAAATAATGATCTGGATTATATGAATGCTGTGTTTTAATGAAGCTAATAAAAATATTCATAAAGGGAATTGTAATGACTCAGGAAAAAAAGCTACTATGAACATAGTGTTAGTAGAAAAAAAGAACAGGACCATATGTTTGCCCTGTCCTAATTTTCTATAAACCTGACGCATCTACACCTGTGTGTAAACCGGTGCACACAGTGTGAAGAGGGAAACCTTCACACCGTCAAATGTGGATCAGCCTGGGAAGAAGATGGATGGAAGGCCGGAGGAGCCAGAAACTCACGTGTTTTCTATTTCTGTGTGATATAGATTTTACAAGGTGTCTCATCATGTATTACCTCACTTACATTTAAAATCATGGAGGAGGAGAAGCAGGAGATGGTTCCTGAGTAAAGTGCTTGCCATGAAAGCATGATGGCCTGATTTTAGATTCCCAGGACCCACATAAGGAGGGAAACAGTGGCACTAGTCTATGTCCCCAACACTGGGGTAATGGGCAGAGGCAGGCAGATCTATCATGAGGCTTGCTGGCTAGACAGGTCACCCAAAGGGAAGACTCTGTGTTCAGTAAGGAAAAGTGTCTCAAAATATAAGATATAGTCAACAGAGGAAGGCACCCAGGGTTGACCACCGGCCTCCACACTTACACACACAAACATACATGGACATCTGCATGCATATGTGCACACACATGAACATGTGTGCTACACAAACAAAAATTTAAAGCACATTTTCTAAATCAGATAAAATACAATATATTTCATGGTCCACTTTAAGAAGACCAACAGTTTTCAGTTTATAGCCCCCCAAAAGTTGTAGTTAGCCAGAGTTAGTGAAGTGACTGAAATCTGAAATCACTACCCATCCCTCCCACTTCCTCTCTGCCCACCATACCATTCCTAGATATATTATTGACTAGTTTAAGCAGGCTCCATCAAGAGAAAAGGAAGAGTTTTAGGTGTCATTAAAAATAAATCTCTAGGTATCATCTATATTATCTTGTAGGAAAAAGGACAAACTTGGTGGTCCTTGTTGGCTATTGGAAGTATTATGCTAAAAGCAACCCAATAATGGCTGTGATGATTGGCTTCATAAAGTTGACACAACCTGGAATCCTCAGGGCAGAAGATCTCATTGAGGGCATTGCCTATATCAGGCTGAGCTTGTCTCTGGGGCATTATCTTCATGATACTGAAGTAGGAACACCCATCCCATAGTGGGAAGCACCATTCCCTTGGCTTTAGTCCTGAATTGTATAAACATGAGGAATACTAACTAAGCATAAAACAACAAGCAAGCAAGGATCCAGGCATTTATTCTCTCTGCTCTTGACTACAGACATGATGTTTAAGCTCCTTTCCTAGAATTTTAAGTGTAATAAACCATTTTCTTCCCTACACTGCTTTTCGTCAGGCTCTTTTATGACAAAGTAGAAGTGAAACTAGGACAATGGTTTTACAGATATAAGAAATCATCATGTATCCAGGCGCAGATGAAATGGGCCATGTCATCCTGAGAGTGAAGTGAGCAACTTAAGGACGATGATTAAAATTAATCCTTCAAAGTATGCAGATAATTGGAGAGATTCGAAATGAGGGCACAGGATGCAAGAATTCAAATTTCAACTTATGTCTTGTTTATTAGTTGGGAAAGGACACATTACACAGGCTGACATTAAGATTTGATCTTGATTGTAGTGACAGGTATTGAGTTACTAGCCATCAAGATAAAGGTATTTATCTATCAATAAAACACATACAAGGCCTGCCAGTAATTAGGAATCTGCAAATGGAAAACAAACCCTGAAGATAAAGTGTAAAGATAGAAACAAAAACTGAGCTGGTGGGAGCCAGGAACAAGGAGCTAAGTAACCTTGATGTGTAACTTAAAGTACCTGGAACACAATGGATCCCAATAACCTCATAAAAGTCTAACCTTCTCTTGAAAGGAAATGTATTCTGCTGTGTAGGAGTCACTCACCAGGCAACAAAGCACTCCAAAGGACTATTTCTCTGGGATGTTCTCTCTCACCTAGTCCTCCGCTGAGAAAATGAAAACTACTTTAAAATGATCACCCCTGAGACGGGTGGGGAAGATGGTAACAGGTAAAGCTGAAGATACACAAAGCCCAGGATGCTGTTAAAGGAGTTATCGGTATGTGATGGTGGGTAGCCCTGTCTCCCGACCACCACAAGCCAGAGCCAGTCCTGTGAACCTCACTGGTGACTCAACTGCAGAATAGCATTCATCATCTCTGTGTTCTAAGTAAGTACTTCTAAGCAAGAGCATTACCCCCTCTGGATGCTTGAAGACTGTGTCATTGCAAATCAGCTGGATTGAGTCACCAGTGCTATACAGAGATGAGTGATGACCTTTGAGGGGTATAAGCCTTTCTTTTGATGTGTCTTCTCCCACGCCCACCCCCTCTCTCTCTCTCTCTCTCTCTCTCTCTCTCTCTCTCTCTCTCTCTCTCTCTCTCTCTCTCCCCCCCTCCCTCCTTCTCTCCATCCCTCCATCCCTCCATCCCTCCTCTTCTCTCTCTTCTTTCTCTTCTCTCTCTCTCTCTCTCTCTCTCTCTCTCTCTCCCTCTTGATAAACACAAGGGGGGGTGTAAAACCAGGAAGAGTCTCTTTGTATATCAAAGATATATTTGGAGGACCCAGCTGTCAATTTCTTCTCTGAGAGCTAACCATGGTTTCCCAACTTCCTGTGAACTTTGTTGTGTTCTCATCTGAAGAAATGAGGTGAGGGTAAGCTAAGTGGCTATTATAAATGAGAAGGCCACCAGCTAGACAATGCTGCAGAAGAGGTGACCTGAAGCAGGGGTGAGAGGTGTGTCATGAAAAGTAGCACCTATTTTAGTTAGCTTTCTAAAACAAGAAGGCGAAGAGGGATTATGTCTGGAAGATAAACAAGGAACTTACCATGTACAAATAGATAGCAGAGTCTCAGTGTAAACTCTATGGATGGAGGAATTATGGCGGTGGAAGGTGTTGACTATTATTGCCCAGCCTTTTTGGCAATGGGGCACACTATAGATGTTTCATAGACTTTATGTTATTACATGATGGTCTTCAAGACACCAAGAATAGGCATTTTAGACAAGTAGGATGTCCTCTATGCCTCAAGGCAGCACCTAACAGACAGCTTCACTCAAATTACAATGCATCTTCATCTAAACCAGGAGGGAAGTCGGAACTGAATGCACTGACTTAGCAGAGCAAGCAGGAAGCAGAGAGAGAATATTTTTTAAAGTCAGATACACTCGAAGTAGATGCTCAGGGTGTTACATGAAGAAGCAGGCAGCAAGACCACGAGCTAATCACACAGCACATGCTACAGGCTGCAGAGACTGGGTGAGGATCAGACAGCTGTGAGACTGGTTTCAGGCCTCCTTTGGGTCCTTCTTCTTGGGATGTGAATTTCAGCTTAAGGTTTCAGTCCAGCTACCCTCTCCTCTCAAGGGCTCCTTTAGAAGAATCTCACAGCTACTTTTTAAAACAGCCATTGGGATAAGCGTACTTCCCCCAAAGGACTACAAATGCTGGAGAAGAAAGCAAGATGGTCTTAAAATTGCTAAAGAAATTAACTGACAGAACAAGATAAAGTAACAAATAAATAGGACAGGAACTGGTTGGGGATTTGGCTCAGTGGTGAGCGCTTGCCTAGCAAGCAAGGCCCTGGGTTCAGTCCCCAGCTCGAAAAAAAAAAAAAAAAAAAAAAATAGGACAGGAACTGATGTGATCATTGGCTTAAAACTCTAATGTCAGACCAAAGTGAGTTCACCCTCTTAGGGACTGGGCCCACCAGTTTTATCTACTTACACATTCATTTCCTGCAAATTCTCTGCTGCAAAGTAGAAGGTTTTGATCTGTGGGTGATTGATCTTAAATGCACTAGAAAAAAAAAAAAGAAAAGCACGCAAGTGTTAGTGTTTTTAAAGTAATTGTTATACTAAACACCTATTATTTAGTCTTGATTTCACTTAGTAAAGTGAAGAGTCAATTTATCCTGTCAGGGCTGCATTTTAGCCATTCAAGAGTTTCCATTTAAGTGTGCGTGTGTGTGTGTGTGTGTGTGTGTGTGTGTGTGTGTGTGTGTGTGTGTACGCGAATGTGTGTGTCTTTTTTTACCTGCTATTTAACTGTATAAAGACAATTAAATTCAAGAATCCCTGAGTTGTCAGTTAACATTATTTGAATCAACTCATTCAAGCAAGATATTATTTACATTCAACCAAATATACAGTGGCATTTTATTTATAGGAAAACAGTCATATATGCAACTTCTACACCCTCGTGACTCTTCAGAAGCCATAGATAAGGGGCTCTGTATTGGTAAAGGAAAAGTTTGAACTAGATATTAGCTAAAGGAAATTGACGACCCATCCATGACAGTAAGCAGAATGTTTTCACTTACCAAGCACACCAGAAGATCTATAGAGCAGGACAGTTTTGGTTGTCTGGGGGAGGGGGGTTGTTTGTTTATTGACAAATCAAAAATCAAGAACATCAACACAACCAACACAGAGCAAAACATAGCTGTTACACCCATATAACAAAGAATAAAAGCTAACAGTGGATCCCAAGACAACAAATCATTGCTGATCAATGAAGAAATGTCCCTTTCTGATAATATGGGAGATGATATTGAAGAAAGAAGAGAAGGATGAGGGAAGACACAAAAGTAAGTCACAGCCAGATGCTCTCTTGAAATGACCATGTGACCAAAGTGTACATGCAGCTGTCCAAGGAGCTCTGAGCTGTTTCCAGACCCTATAGGCTCTGTGCTTGTGAGCAGAAGAAAAAGCATGAGCTAGAACTGCCTTCATTTCCATCTCTGCTCACATTTAGTCTGTAGCAGGCTGCAATCCCAGACTAAACACATCAGAGCACTCAATGGTAAGGCTGATAGTAATAATCCCACGAGTCAAGATGATCTGCTCTTGCTGTAGGGTCTGCATTTCTGCCTGGTGACAGAAATTTGTTTAGCTCTTTGTTCTTTACAAGGTCAAAGTCTCAACATTGATTCCCTTGCCTTTGTGGTGGGGAAAGTTAAACCCACCCACCCACTCCCCAGGTTGAAATATCCGAAAATGAGAAGTAAGACATTTCTATGAACCTTTTCTATGAGCATATATACTTATGCAGTTCCAATTCACAATGCTAAAACTTTCCAGACATTTGAGTTCTACCTGTACCCACTTACATATCACCCCATCACTAGGTAAACATTGAAAACAGCTATGATCCTGGACTGGGGCTTTGTGGGGGGCAGGGGATGTACAACTCACTTTTTTTTCTTGCATTCAGAGGCTCTTTCCACTGTGAAATCTGGCAGGTTGACAAATCCATCTGCTTTCTCTGCCTGAAACACATAGCACACACATTAATAAATGCTGGGATCCTAAGCTTTGAAATGGTGACAACAAATAGAAAGGGTATGAATGAAATAAAGTAGAATCTACCGGAACGTCCATGAAGTAGTATCAACTAGCCATGGACTTAGATACACCATTTACAGGAGAAATTAATATTCTAAAGAACACAAACAGAATATTCTCATAAGAAATGACATGATACAGCTTAGGGATGGTCAATATACAACAGGCCCTGTCCCTGTCCCTACCTTACTTCTGTCCTTATGAAACCCACAAAGTTAACCCACCCACGTCCTGCTTCCTGCTGAGCCTAGAGGCAGGCATAGCATCATTTCCCCCCCAACACACACACAAGTGTGGTAAGCCACAAGCACAGGAGATGAAACCAAATTCGCAGTCTTGGGATGATGGACAGAGCCTGGCCTTGAGGCTGGCAAACCCTTAGATACACATCTCGCTGTCTGTTAGGACGCCAGCAAACCAGGGTAAGTGAAATGCTCAACAGACACTCAACAGGGATGATCTTCTTCCCCAAGTCTATAGGCAGTGTCCGGTCAGAGCCACACCTTGTGAAACTCTAGTGCCATGAGTTGATTCTTGTAGAAGAGAGTCCTCAGGAGAGAACGACACTGCAGATGTCATAGGAAGCATGCTGCTTTAAATTGGTTGGTGATTCTCAACCTTCCTAATGCTGTGACCCTTTAATACGGTTCCTCATGGTGTAATGTACCCCAACCATAAAATTATTTTCGTTGGCACTTCGTGATTATAATTTTGATACTGTTATGAATCTGTATTATGTAATAATGTAAATATCTGTTTTCTGATGGTCTTAGGCAAACTTTGTAAAAGAGTCGTTGGACCACAAAAGAGACATGACCCATGGTTGAGAACTTCTTCAACAAACCTAAAAAACAAACTCTTCACAGGAAGTGCTATAAAGGCCCCGCCTCTCTATGAACCAGTTAACTTGTATGAATACAGTTGAGATGGTCTGCAAAAAAGTTGGGTCATTTGTCTTAAACAGAGCGTGGATTTCTTCTCATACTCCCTAACATCCCTGAGCAGAGAAACACAATTTTAAAAAAACAAAATGTAAGTGAAGTAGCAGATATTAGGAGATGAAAACAATTTTATTTTGAAAACAGAGTATTAATTTTAAAATCAGCTAGGTGTTAAATTTGTTCCAGGGTGATTTTAGTTGACTTTGTTTCTTTGTCTCTGTTCCATATCACTGAGAAATCAACTTAATCGTTTCTTCAGAAAAATTAAACTGTGAAATAATCAACTCTATTCCTAGCCTCTATCTCCTACAAGACTAGATTTATCCAAGCATGCATCTACATATTCTCCTTTATGAGAATTAAAACTCAGTACTTGTGAGAACTTCTCTCTACAAAAGATTTATACACACCCCATACACTGAGTGCATGTATAGACACACTGTTTACTGGTATTTAGTCACCACATATTGGCTTCACCAATGTCATCTTTAAAAAACAATGAAGTATTCAAGAATGTACAATATATGAGTTGATATTTTATAAAACACATAATGTTTCCTGTGATTTTTCAATTACGATGATAAGAATAAATGTAATTTTGGGAAACCAGCTCCCATCCATTGCTAGAAACATATCCAAAACAACCAAATCCAGATGCTCAGGTATATATGTACATTCACAGAACCATAATTCATAACAGGAAACAGACTGAAACAAATGAAATGACCATCAATAAACAGACTGCGATAAAGTCACACAGAGAAATATTATATATAGCCACAAACTCCATGAAAGACTGACAAATGCTACGTGGATAAGCCGTGAAAATATTATGTTAAATGAAAGATTTTAGCCACAAAAGATCACATATTATCCGATTCCATTTATATAAAGTATTCAAAATAACAAATACATGATAACAAAAAAAAGCTATATATCCAGGCCTTTGGGAGTGAAGAATTGGGCATAACTGCTTCAAGGGAGTAGAATTTTGTCTTGGAAATAGTGTAGAACTAGATAGAGGTTGTTGTAAAGTGTTGTGAGTGTACTAAATGCCCTCTCAAGTACTGACTTCATGGTTGATCTTCTGTAAAGTGGCCATATTCATAAAACATAGATGCCATGCTAAAATATTTTCATAAAAACTCCCAGACCTGGGAAAAACAATTGTTTATATTAAGCATTTGTTGCCACCTCCCCCTAACATGTATCTCCATGTGAGTGTTCTAGATTCTATGAAATATCAATACTTCCTTTGCTAAGTCCTATCTAACTCTTCTATAACCTGAAATAGACTCTAGTGACTGTCAACACAGTCCAGTCCTCTCCTGTGCCTCCTGGCTTTGCTTTCCTGATACACTACACTGCTGCTCACCTTGTCTCTAGTTCCCCCCTCTTTCGTCTCTAGTTCCCCCCTCTTCTGACGCTTTCATGGGGTCTTCTGCTACTTCTCCAGGACCAGGGTTCCTTGCAGTTCAGTCCATAAACCTATACCCTCTTCAATCCAGCAACTCCGGAATCATATATCATCTGTACACATGCATCCAAAATCTATAACTTGAATCAAGAGTCAATCCTGAAGCCCCTTGTGTAGATTGATAATTGTATAGGACAACTGAGATGTTCCTTTTGGTCTCCATGCACACAGAGGGAACACACATGCCGCAGCAAACACATGATGAAAAATGGATGAATATGTTAAGCCATTTGGGAACTAAGATTTTTCTCCAGAGGGTGAATTCTTATTTTCTGGAGACTGGTTTGCCTGCTGAGAGAAGGGGTTGTTGTCAAAGAAGGTGGCCCACACGCTGGGATCATTTTGCATACAAGCACTAAGCCTTCTGCTTCTCCATCATACTAGCTGCATGTGGTCCTTGCTGGAAGCTAAGAGGGTCTGGCACCATAATAAGCATTTCTTTTCTTTATGAGCTACCCAGCCTCTAGTACTTTGTTATAGAAGATGAACTGAGATAATTCTTCCCAGAATTCATGCAGGTTATGGTTGCATCTTCCACAGATGGTTCATTCGTCTATTCCTACCACATCATGACCTGTCCATCACCATTAGCATTTTGTTAGGTTACTGCAACGGCCTCCAAAGCCAGACCCCCCTCTTTCTAATTCTTTCCTTCTACCTAATATAGCATCCGAGTAGCAGCCACGGAAAATCTCCACATCATGAGCATGCTTCAAAAGTCACTTCTCTAATTAAAACCCTGCATGGTTCCCAGTTGCTCTTGGATAAAGCCTAAGTGTCTCAGCAGAAAGCCCTTTATGACCAAGCCCTAATGAGTTCCACAATTCCATCTTCTCCAATGTCCCTGTCCTCTAGTCAACCAAAAAACAAACTGGAAAATTAAAACAAAGAAAACTATGTTCTTACCGAGCTAAATTACTAAATTAGAGCTAACACCCAATTTTTTGCCATGACATATCCCTCTGAACAATTTAATTGCAATGCCATAAGCATGTTTTATATGGCAATAATATGTAAATCAACCAAAAAATGAAACATACAGGGGATGGAAAGACGCTCAGTTGGTGAAGTGCTTGCCACATAAGCATAAGGATTTAGGTTCAACCCAAAAAACCCATGCAAAAAGCTGACCACACTAGGAAAGCAGAGGCTCAAGGATCCCTGGGCCTTGCAGACCAGTGTGTCTGTTCTAGTCACAGAACTTCGGGTTTAGTGAGAGAACCATATGAAAAGGTAAGGCTAAGAGCAATTGAGAGAGACGCACACAACCTTTGACCTTTGACCTCCATATACCTGTACACACACACACACACACACACTCAAATAGATAAATATAAAAATAAATAATAAAAGAATTGTAGAGTTTTTGGTTTCTTTATAAAAACCCAATTTTGTTATGTAAACATGTTTTTGTTTTGACCCCAGCTGTGAGATACGGGGGCTGCTTCAGATTGTCCACAGCAGCTGACTACTTGGCTCATGCATGATTCCGCCAGCTGCAGATAGATTAATTGTGAGATCTCTTGAGAGAGAATAAATGCCAAAGCCCAGAGAGGAACTAGGAAGCTCTGAAGAAGGCAAGGCTGTTCCTCCACTAATTCCTGCTCATGTGCTGCTGTCGCTGATGGTTGAGAGAAAAGACCTTAGAAGTTGGAGAAATTCTGACTAGAGAAAGACTGGACTTGCCCCAAGGAACTCAATGCTTCTGTTCAGTAGGAAGTAACCTTCTAGCCTCTAACCTTCTTTCTCTCCTACCTAGTGTTGAGGGCTGGGAAAGGATTAGGGTAAAATAAGGGTTGGAAGGGAGGTAGAGGTATAAAAAGAACCCAAATAAAATAGCTAAAACAAATAAGCCTACAATGAATAAATAAATAATTTTTTACTAATATTTGTATTGATTTAAAAGTAAATTAGTGGATTTAGTGCTTGTCACTAAAGGTGGCAGCCTGAGCTCTATCCCCAAGACCAAAAATTTGATGTAAGGAAAGACTAGACTACTAAAAGTTACCTTCTGACCTCCACAAGCATACTGTGACTTGTCCACAAGAAACTATAATTTTTTAAACTAAGGAGAGATAGATTATGTATCTTTGTTCACGTGGGTTCCTTTCTGCATAGATTGAAAAGACTGAGGTTCTTCCAAATAGCCATCCAAAGGCACTCGAGTGGAGCCACTGCACAAAGTTTCCCTGGGAACCCTCCTCATATGCAGCAGTTCTTTTTCATTATTCTGAAGACATCTGAGCCGTATCCAAAGTCAGGACAGCTACATCAATGTCCCTTGTTTATTTAGCACAGAAAAAAAAAACAAAAGCCAAACAAACAAACAAACAAACAAACCTCAGAAGCAACAATCACAATGGGCAACTTCTCTTGGAATGGCAGTTTCATCCTCCTCCTCTTCCTCCCCTCTTTTTTTCTCCCCCTCTTCCTTCTCTTCCTCCTCCTCTTCCCCTTCCTTTTACTCTTCTTCCTCCTTCCCTTCTTCCTCTTCCTCCTTCCCTTCCAGATCTATCCCTGCCTGATTTAGTAACTAAAATGCTGACTTGAATGTTATCCTTCCCTTTAACTCATCCAAACTTTCAAAAGAGTCACCCGACAGTTATACAGCAGGACCTGCTAATTTCTCCTCCACCCTAATGCGATTTTTAAAAGGATTGTCCTCAAGCCACTGTGCAAACTCACCAGTCTTAAATACAACAGCACACGGTTCTGTGACCACACACCGCCCATCTACTTTCCCTGGCATCTCTGATACCCCCCATCTCAGCAGAGCATTACTGAACAGTTGTTATGACAAGGCAGAAAAACTGTCTCAAAACTGGTGCACTTCAAACACCAAGGACACTGGAGCATGCTGGTCCTGCCTCCAGTGTCAATCATTTGTGTTAATCCCTCCCTTAACCTCTCTTTTCTCTCTCACTGAAGGCTTCCATACATCCATTTAGTCGACAAATGCTTTGGGGGGCTCCTCACCCCCAAAAAGATCAACATGAACCATGTAAATTATGTAGCATCTCATGGATGGTAACCACGTGACACTGTGAAGGTAAGCACCATAATGGAGCTGTGGAATTCCCTCAGGGCAGAAAGCCTACTTCAACCTGATGATACTAAATCCTACCACCTCACCCTCCAATGTTAGTCTCCAAGCCTTATGATGGGTAGGACCTGTTCCCACAAGTCTTGGACAGGTTCCGTCCTGTCTGTCTTCAGAGTCAGTAGTGGGCTTCCTTCATAGTCCTCTAACAGTGTTGTGACCTGGTTGCTTGCTGACAGACAGGAGTCTCTTGAAGGAAGTAACTGCTTTATTTATATGTTCTTTATTTATAGGCAAGTGTTCATTGTGTGCAGAAAAGATAAACAAGTGTTGTGAATGACCGAGTGATAGAACATGAATTTTTCCCCTTTGACAATAAAGAAAACGTTAAGATGAGGTGTGGAAACTGCTTTGGAAACTATTTCAGCATTTTCTAAAAATCACTAGCATAGAATTACCGCAAAGCCCAGCAATTCCACTCCTGGGTATTTACCCCCACCCCAAAATGAAACTCATGCCCATGAAAAGAGGTACATGCAAATATTTATAGGCACATTAGTCATAGTATCCCAAACCAGGAAACAACCTAAATGTCCATCAGCGGGTAACTGAACAGCATGGTTTGCTCATCACGATCAGGGGACAGACCTCTATCATTATTACAAAGAAAGGAACAACCATCTCGTGCTAAGCTGTATGCAAGCCTTGAGACTATCATTCTGACGGAGATAGTATGCTGTTCTATGTCTCTATTTTATTAAGTCCACGGAGGCAGAAGGGGAAACAAAGGCATGGGGTTGGAAGTAAGGTTCATGGTAAATAGGCACAAGGGACCAAATTGATACTAAACAACTGATCTACAATGAGCTTGTTGTAATGGAATTGAATGGGGTAGATATTATTTATGATACAGTAGACATCCCTCAATTAAGCTGAAAAAAAAAATGGAACAAAAGTTTGGGGCCTAAATCCTGTGAATAAAGTCCCTCTTACATGGTTATCATAAAACTCAGAAGGTGAAATCCAAGGTCCTAAGGATCCCACTGAATATGACTAGCTCACACTTTCACCAAACACTGAGTTCATGCTCAATGATTATTACAATCTAAAGAGACTCCAAAACTCTCCACTTCCCCAAAACATCTTCCATTTATTCAGCCATGCCCCTACATCCCCTTCCTCCCTCTCCCTCTCCCCCGACCCCGCTCCTTCCCTCCCTGCTCTCATACATACACGGTAGAAATAAAGACAAAGATGAATTCAGCTGTGCTTTCCCAGGCTAACAGAACAAAGGGGCTGGACTCTCCTAGCACACTCATGGGTGCTAGATTCTCCTGTCACATACAGACTTGTGACCAGTTGTGAAATCCAAACCCTGTTTTCTAAAATATAAGCTAGAGGTAAACTGAAATTGAAGAGGGATAAGACAAGATGAATTGTCAAGAGCAAGCTTTGCAGAGAGTCACTCTCACACAGAGGTAGGAATGAAATACAGACAGAAGGACAGAGCTAAAGAAATGTGACCTTCAACCAGAAACCCCACTTCTGAGGTCTGTCCTACATATATCTCTGAGACTTCATGGGATAACATGTGGCACGATTTGTATTCACACATGACTATAAAGAACACACATGAAACAGGTACCTGGAAGCCTCCTTTCTAAAAGGCATTGACTCCTCACTAGAGACCAAAATCCTGACATCACTACCTCTGTCTTGTCTGTCTCCTTTATCTTGTCCACCTAACCTATCTGTCAAGGCTAAAGGTGTAGAGGTAAAATTGACCTAAATGTTTAGGCACTTTACTTTCTAGAAACCGTAGACTTTACAGGAAAGATCTGCTTCCCACCCCCTCCACCCCTTCTATGAGAAGGATTCTCCACAATGGTAATGCTGCACCTTAGAACTGGAGTGACCATGTCCTGAGAACTACATTGTTCCCCTCTAGCTGTGACAGAGGGGACCACATGCAGAACCAGCAAGAGGAGACAGTAATGAGCAGACCACACTTGGTGATGAACAGACCATGCCTCACTCCATGCATATCCCCTGGCCCCTGATCTACTCCATCACCAATTAGGCCTAAACATACGGTTGGGACTCCAAAGATGGGTATGAAGCACTAGGTCCCTTAGCTCCACAATCAACAGATCCCCTTTTCCTGTGTTTTACTAGAACGTATCTCTTGTATTGGTGTAGTGGTAGCTGACCCTGTCCTGCACTAGCTATACATGAGTTCACCATCAGGGAAAAGTTGAATAATGTGTGGAACCCACAGGCAAAAACTGACATACATAATATCTTGAGAGGAATTTATAGGACAGTAAGGAAGAAAATCATGAGTATGATTGTACAGAGTTTTGAATTTGTGTAAAAAGGAGAAAACAGGATGTGATTCTTACTTATACTTATAAACTGTATACAATGCACACTCTTGCTTATACTTGTAAAAGGAAGCAGTGGGAATATGAATTCAAACCGAAGAGAGGAAGAGGATGGACAAGTAATGGAGAAGAATACCTGATTGTGTGGTTTTGACTTTTAAAATGGATAAATGAGTTATATTTTTTAAAAAGTAATCGAAACCAAGAACCAAAAAAGACATTCATCAAATTGGAAACAAATGAACAAGAGGAAAACGAGGTCAGACACTGCATGGGTCTGAGCCAGGGCCTCTGCATAGACGCTATGGCTGTGTAGCTTGGTGCTCTCCTGGGACTCTTAGCAGTGAGAGTGGGGATATCTCTGACTCTTGAGACCCTTTCCCTCCTACTGTGTTGGCTTGTCTAGCCTTGATATGACAGTTTGTGCCTAGTCTCATTGTAACATCTTAGGCTAGGTCATTTGATAACCCTGGGAGGCCTGCTTTTTTTTTTTAAGGGAAATTGAGGAATTGTAAATCTGGGGGAGCGAGGCAGGGGAGGACTAGAAAGAGTGGAGGGTGGGGAAACTGTGGTCCAATGAAATGAATGAATTCGTAAAAGGATTTTTAAAAGGAAACAGAAGAGCTGGTGATAGATCATACACACTCTTAATAGGCATGACTCCAGGAAGACCTGGAACGTAGAATTTTATTTGCCCATAGTTAGTGGATTACAGTCTAAGCAGAGATGGTGATGGCTTTTCTCACCAGCGACCTTGCTGCCCCATTTCTAGTACTTATTTAGTTTCCACACCTGTAAATGACTCAGACTCTACAGCCTCCCCCCCCCTCTTTTCCTTCAGTGAAGTTGACCCCCGTGTTTTGTTCTAATAAGTACCATAAGTAAGATAATCCTCTTCCCCCTGCCAGGATACTGATTACACTGATAGCACACTTCATTCTGCAGGCATCACCTGGGTGGGTAGCAGAGAGGGGCCCTGGCCAGCCCTAGGGGACAACAAGCATTATAAGCTACAAGAAAACTGTGCCTTTTGTTTGTTCTTCCTTCTTTTTACCTCTTCTCCCTTTGTCCCTCTCTTCCTCCTCTTCCTCCTCTTCCTCCTTATTCTTCTAGATATAAGGACCATGTCTCCCAGTGAGTGTGAAATACCTCAGGAATGTGGTTATGAGAAACAGGTCAGAGCTAACACTAAGCACTAAGCCTAAGAAGCAAGGTACCATTCTCTACCTTTTGGATAAAATTAATCCTATTCTCCATATCAGAACTCATGAAGCAGACATGGTTGTAACACGAGGAAACTGTACAGGATTCACACAATTCCAGAATGCAGAACTGGGCCCAGAAATTAGTAATTCTAACATGAGACTAGTCTTCCACCACCCTACAAAGAGAACTAAGAGAGACCAGAAGAATCCAGGTAACACACAGCACAGGAGCAAGAACCCCAACTGGAACAGGACATCGGACTGCAAGCCACTTACTGCTGGATCTTAGCCAGGGGGTGAGTTCCCTGAAGCAACTGTTTTCCAGCAAAAGGAGGGCACAACCAGTGTCTTAGAGCTAAATAACATCAATGTGTGTGCATACAATACCGTAAGATAGTTTGGGCCTAGAAAGTTAAGAGATCATTATCAGTCAGCTGTTATAAAGGGAAAAAGAATCACTCAGAAGGAGCCAGTGATAAGTCTATTGACTCAGTCTCTTCACTGAACCCTGGAACAGCTGTGCCTGTGTCCCAGTTTTCCCTTGTCATTTTTGCATCAGATTAGTGGCTGTAAGGAAAAAAATATTAAATTACTTAGAGCATAATTACGGTTGCAAGCTAATCTGTTTGTACATTATTTGGTGTATATTTTATTAAAAATATTATTGCATTTGGGTTTATATAATATTATCCTATAAATATAATTAGATTTTGATACCTTGAGAATTTCTTCTTGCAGATGCCTAGAGATAATATATTCTATACAGAAAACAATTGGTAAATGTCTTTGGCTAATAAACAAAAGCCTCAATTTCTTACAGAATCCAGAGACTTCTGGATGTCAGTTCTAAATGTAGACCAAAGTGTTTCTAGAAAACTCCCAATGGTTCCAGGCTGCCAAGGCCCCAGCAAGAGAGAGAATCAAGGGCTCTGGGTGGGCAGATAATGCGTGGACAATGCTACAGGTGCCTCAGCCAGACTTCTCACTGCCAACACTTGCATATATCTGCTAGGGGGTTTAGCCCCTAATCCTGCTCTTCTGACTTGTAGAGGGATTCACAAATCAAGCCCCTAGAATGGGCTCATGTCTGAAAAGACTTGGTGTATGAATACTCCGGCCACTGACACTTGCACGCAAACTCTGGACTCTTTATTTTTCAAAAGCACTGAATTCCCCAGGTCTGTTAGTGTGGGTTACCCGCAGCTATCCTCGGCTACTCTCTGCCTTCTCTCACTTGTCTGTCCCGTGCCAAGCTAGCTGTGGCTCTGGGTTTGTACATGTCACGTGCACAGAGTGAACCAATCACCAACGATAAACATGCCTAAGCGTGTCTATGCCAAACGAGCACAAAACAACAATTTGCTTAATATTAACATGGCATTGGGTATTGTAAGTATTGTAGCAATGATAAAGAAGGGTGTGTATAGATTATATGGTGTTGTAAAAATATTATGGTAATAATAGTAGTGTTGTATTTTTCCCAGCTAGGTCCGGCACCTCAGTGCCCCATGATATCTGCTAGATATCTTGGCGGAAACACATCCCAACTCCTCAGCAGCCCAGGGTCTCCTGTCGCCGCACACTTTCCTACACTCAAACCGTCACTTAAAAGAACACACAACACAATAATCTTTGACCCAATTGATAAGATATAATTGCCCTCTTAAACATATAAAGTCCGGTACCATCCATCCCTTACGAACATTAATAACAACCTGTAAATACACAGAGCAGAATCTTAACATCACCTGCCATGGCTTCTCACCCTCTTCTCTCTCCTGTCTCTCCTTTCTGTCCTAGTCTCCTCCTCTTCCTTCAAACTTCTCTCCCGCCCATCCTTCCTTCTCCTCCAGTGACAGCCTCCTTCTATCCTGTACCTGCCCCTCCCCTGTACTTTACAAATTCAGTGGGGAGAAGTTTCTGGTGAAGTCACCTGAGTCCTGAGTACTGACTAGGCAGTCTTTGGGGCAGTGGAATTAGCATCAAAATACAGATAACTTCGGGACAAACCACAACAATTATATGCAAATGCTACACTGTTTTGAACCTGAGCCTCCAGGGCTCTTGGTATCCTTGGGGAGTCCTATACCTAGTCCACTACACAAACCACAAAACAACTACATTTTCTGAATTACTTCCCACAAAGGCCACTCACACCCAAATCTTCTCGGGGTTTGCTTCTGAGAAACCGAAGCCAACCTGTCTCTCCCACAGGAAAAATAAATAAACTCCTACTCATAGTGACCATCAACCACACAATCACTCTTATAATTCCTCTTCATTATTACCTTCTAAGGAACACCCAAGGATATGCTCTCCTCCCTACCACAGTAGGTACTACTGGAGACGGACCATGAGGTGGCTGGCGTCCTATTCTGTGTCTATAAATCAGTTCCTGGCCACTCCTTCTCTCCCAATGATATCATGTGATAAGTGAAAGTATATTTCTCTTACAAAGACTCATTTCAGAAATGCCATTTCCACAAGCAGTTAAGATTTAAACCTTCACAGTTTAAAAGATTTGGTGGTGGTTCTCTGCAATCGGAAAAAGAAAATTTTAGCACATGTGCCCCTTCATGAGCTACCCATGGCCAGCCTCACCTGCTCTCTTAGAAGCCTGGAACCCCAGAGGGGCTATCCTTTTCATCAGTCTAGGCCAACTTCTTCATCAGCATAGCCCAATGAAAGAAAAGAAAGCAAGGCAAATAAAAAGAGAGCTTTGAGAAATTTGATTGACTTTTAGGATCATAGAATAAATACTATCTCTTGGCAACTAAAAAATTGAAGGTGCTACCCATAGTTAAAGCCACAAGAGCAAAACAGTTGCCTGTGGGAACGGAATCCAGTCAACATTCCGCCTTGAGTAAGAGAGGAGCTAAGAAGACCTCACCACCTCACCGATGGCTGAGGAGTTATTACCAGCTGATGGCTACTAGGGGAAGGAAGCTGTTTCCTTTAAGAGTGTGGGCTCTGATAGGTGAGACACAGACCCATGAGCCTACCTATGGACTTGGTAAAATATACATAAGCACACGCGTGCGCGCACACACACACACACGTGTGTGTGTGTGTGTGTGTGTGTGTGTGTGTGTGTGTGTGTGTGAGAGAGAGAGAGAGAGAGAGAGAGAGAGAGAGAGAGAGAATTAGGAAGGAAGGAGGATTTAGCAATAAGGAAGAACAAGAACAAATATTATCAATATATATTGTTTGCGTATTTCCCATTCTCAAATAATTTTATTAAAAATAAAATTTAAATGAACTCATCTTCCCATTAAAAGCAATAGCAAAAGAAAAAAAAAAGGAACATCATGTAAGATTCATATAAAGGTAACCCAGACCCAAAAGGACATACATGGAAACACAGGGAAAAAAAAAAAAAAAAAAAAAAAGGAGCAGAGACTGAAGGAAAGGCCGTTCAAAGACTGCCTTACCTTGGGACACTATTGCTGATGCAAGAACTGTTTAGCTGTCCTCTGAGAGGCTCTGCCAGCACCTGACTAAGACAGATGCAGACACTCATAGTCAATTATTGGACTGAGCCCAGGGACCCCAATGGAAGAGATAGGGAAGGACTGAAGGAGCTGAAGGGGATTGCAACCCCATAGGAAGAACAACAATATCAACTCACTGGACCCTACCCACCCACCCAGCGCTCCCAGGGACTAAACCATCAACCAAAAAGTATACATGGGTGGGTCCATGGCTCCTACATATCCAGCAGAGGATGGCCTTATGTGGCATCAGTGGGAGGGGAGGCCCTTGGTCCTGAGGAGGCTTGTTGCCCCAGCATATCAGGATGCCGGAGGGGTGAGGTTGGAGTGGGTGGGTGGGTGGAGGTGTGTCCTTTTAGAGGCAAAGTGGGGGGTATGGTATGGGGATTTGTAGAGGTGAGACCAGGAAGGGGGACAACATTTGAAATGTAAATAAATAAAAGAATCAATTTTAAAGAGATTCATATAAGATTTAAGTGACAAATGCCAATACTAGAGATTTAGGGGCAATAAAAAATAAGGAATAATAACGAATATTAATCCTTGAGATATCACAGTTGTAACACATAATCTGCCATCGCATGATGTATATTAAATCTTCAAGGAGCTTTCTGATCTCCCCAGGCTGTTTTCCTGCGTTCCATGAATATCATTAAGATACTATTGAAGGCCAAGCAACAGAAACAGCCCTCTGCTTCTAAAAAAAATAGAATAAAGTTTTTTTAAAAAAAAAAAAAAAAAAGTACATAAATGGCCAATGAGCACAAGGCAGAGTCACTGGGCCTTAAGGAAATGCAAACCAAAACCACAAGGAGATGTTTGACACCTTATTCTCACTCATTAAAATGGTAATTACCAGAAATAAGTAAATCCTGAGAAAGTTCTAGAGCCCCTATAACCCCCTGTCTCTGCTCTGTCAGAGAGAAAGGGAAAAGAGCAGTGTGCTACAGAAAACTGTTTCTGCAGACACTAAAAGTATGGTTCTCCTGTAATCTTGCATATATAGCCAGAAGAGTTCAAAGCAGAGCCTCAAAGGCATAGTTGCAGGGGCATAGCTGTACTAGGGGTATTTTGACACTAGGTAAAAGGTAGGTGTAGCCTGAGCAGTCATCCATAGACACAAATGGATACACAAGATGTCTTTAAGAAGAAAGGAAGTTGAAACTGAAGATATAATGATTTGTGAAATAAGCCAGCCATTAAAAAAATAGATGATAGATGGATGGATGGATAGATAGATAGATAGATAGATAGATAGATAGATAGATAGATAGATAGATAGAAAGAAAGATGGATGATAGGCAGGTAGATAGTTGATAGAGGTAGGTAAATAGATGATAGATACATACATACATATATACACATGATACATAGATGGATAAAAATATGGCTATACTTACTGGGTAGACATACAGTAGTCAAACTCATAGACACAAAAATTCTTTGGTAGGTGCAAGGGACCAGCAGAGAAAGAACACGGAGAGTGGGTTAATGGGTTGAGAGTTTCAGTTTGGCAAGATGAAAAGAGTTCAGGATGAAGGGTGGGGTGAGCTGAACAATAACATGAATACATTCAATGCCACTGAAGCGTACCCTTTAAAATGCTCAAGACGTTGACTTGTGTGTGTATGCATACTTCACCAACATTTTAAAACAGTAACTTTTGAATTTTACAGCCAATATTCTAAAGTCATGATTTTTCCGTAGAGAATGAGTGTAACCACCACAGTTAGCTGGGTAAGATTAAAAGTGGGAGACTTCAGAGAGGATCGTGGGCTGATGATGGGCACTATCTCACTATCTCTTTACCAGGTGTCAGCCTTCCATCTGTGCTTCTGTGTTTCAGAGGAAGAAGCTTGACTCCCAGAGTGGGGGTGTGCAGCATCCGGTGCGACCTGTGCCCTGTCTTTGAGCCTGGGGGCCATCTTCTTCCTCAGTGTACCATTTCCTTGTATCCTTTCTGAAGGCACTGTTGCAAATATTTAATTCTGACCTTAAATTCTGACCCCTTAAATAAACCCAATCTCTAAGTTCTTTTCCCTTGGATAGCTTCCTTTTGAAATGCTGTATAGGAGATTAAACAAAGAGCCCAGTGACAAATGAGCTTATCAGACAGCCTGTGTGGAAGCAGCTGGTCTGTCCCTTAAAGGGACTCCTTTGAGAGGGATGATATATCTTCAAGTAGAGACTTGTAAAGAGTCCTCACATCAGAGCATGAGTTTAGCTCCCACAGGCTACTTCTTCCATCTAAGAAAAAAACTTACACCACACCAATCTCTGCTCCAACGCCAGGTCACCTGACCTCCTCCTGCAGAGAGTTCCACTCTGTGAAGAACACCTGATCCCTTCCATTCTGCACACCTGTCTTATGGTTCCATGTGAGTCAGTAGGTATCTTTTCAGGATGGGATACAAGTCACCATGAGGAACCATTTATGGTGTCCAAGTTCGTAGCAAAGTTCTGCACCCTGTAACTACAATACCCAAGCAGGTATATTTTAAAGCATCCACAAAATTGTTGTTCTTTGTATGTGGTCCTTTTGTGTCTTTATGGTGCTTTTGATCTGCATTCAAAGCTCTCAAGTTAGCTCAGAGTTACATACCGACAGTGTTCTTGGTCAGTTTATTACTCGAAAAAAAATGAATGCACAGAGAATTACTTCAATGATCTCCCTATTGACAAATTCTACACATATATGAATGCATATTAACATTTATAAATATGGACACTGCATATATGCATATTAATAAATTGTATACTAAATATATATCACTTCTTTAAGTAGTGAGCATGTGTTTGTGTTTTCCACCTGGCAGCTTGATTTTAGGAAAAATCATTCTTCTTCTAAACCCATAGATTGACTTTAAAGAAATGAAGCATCATTGTGAGGTCACCTGGTCACTAGCATGTCCTGCATTGTGTTCGCACACACACACACACACATACACGCACACACAGACACATATACACTCATACACATTTCTCATTGAAATAGGATTCTGTCAGGAAAGATGTGAGAAAATTTTATATGGTTCATTAATAAGTAACATGAAAATTCAAATTACATTATTTCCCCCAAAATATTGATGTCTACTACTCTGTATCTTTTACTTTCCAAGATTAAAGATACATTTAAATTACCTAAATGGGTCAAGAAGACAGCTCAGCCAGTAAAGGTGCTTGACATATATACTCTTGGCAACTTTTATATGGAGCCCATATAAAAGCAGGAGAGAACCAATTCCACAGAGCTGTCTTCTAACTCCTACATGCCCCCTGTGGCATGCATCAAAGCCACACACACACACACACACACACACACACACACACACGTGTACATTCATACAAGCACAGACAGACACATATATACTCATACACATATACATACATATATGCATATACACACAAATGCACACATCCATACACATATACACACAAATACACACATGCATACACACACACAAACACACACACACTCACATTCACACACACACACCATACACACAGAGCATTCAAATGCACAAAATAACAAATATTTTTTTAAAAGCCACATAAGAAAAAAGTATGTCAATGAAAAATAAAACTATTTTTCAACCTATGACAATATTACTAAGATATTTTCCAAAAATGTATGCTTAGAGAAGGCATCAAACTGAAGGCAGGGAAGATCCCTTCCTTCCAGGAACCAACCCACTTTTTGTTTTTCTTTAGCTGAAAGAACAGCTCTTCATATTTGCCCATCAATCAAGACAGTTCTCTTATGGAGAAATTCTGCCTTTCAAGTAAGGCTTTCTTGGAAGGACCAATTCTACTCTACCAACATACTCAAACTCGAATAGAAAAGACTCTCAGGAAATAGTTTCCAAGAAAAGCACCTTCCACATCTAAGCTGCTCTGAGAGCCTTGCTTTGTTCTCATGCAGCTGGTGATGACGACAGACAGGGCGTGATTACCACAGGGCACTGACATGCACCCAGGCTGACAATGAGCGAGAGACATGGCCACATTTATATAGACAGGTGGGAACCTCAGAGGACTGTGAACCTCCAAGGTGGCTGCTAAGCCAGACACTGCCCTGCACAAGGGATGGGCCGACCTGAAATTTCCATGAAACAGGGCCAGGTGGTTTACCCAGCAGCCCCATCACTTTCCTGAACTGTTGCTGCCAACACAAATGACATCAATGTTGGTTAGTTTATTTAAAAAAAAAAAAAACCCTCAAGTCTCTAGTAATTTGACAAGTAATGGACAATACAAAAAGTGAATCAGCTAGACAGCCGAGGATGAGCTGATACAAAAGTCTACACTCTACCCACAAATTCCTTCTCAATTTTCATGTTATTTTCCCAGGCACTAAAACTTGGAAATTAGTCTTGTTTTAGCCTCATCTACTTTGTCTCATATCCAAGGACTCTTGATATGGTGCCCCTCTCCATCAATGTGGTGCATTCCTGATTCTCACTACTAGAACCCCAGTCCAAGAATCCACGTCTGAATGCTTGCATTTTCTGACCAGCTCCTAACCAGATTTCCAACAATGCCCTCCTTCCCAATTAACTGCTGTCAAGCTCCTGTTTCCACAAGCCAGTTTCTTTTCCAGCCTGAGAATCTTCTTTAACCCCCTCCTACCCGGCAGCCCTATTTTTGAGCAGTGTAAAGAGTCTTAGTTCCGTTTTCACTAGGCCCGGGTCACCTGTCCACCACACAGTCTACAGGAAAGAGCCCAGCTCTGGCCTTGGAATATCTCCATGTTAAACCCAGCTCTGCCAGTTACTTCCTCAGAAGCTCTGAGCCTGTTCCTTTGGCTCTTGAAAAATGGAAGTAATAAAATCGATGACAAGTGGTTGTTACAGAAATTAGACGTAATGTCTACCGTAGGAGCTTGGTGTAGCTCATATATACACTATCCCACCTTTGCTCACATGAGACTTCAGACTCAGATGCTCACCCTACTCCCATCTTCTACTCCTGAAAGCTCCAAAGAAGATGTTAAGCAAGGATGGGAACAGCCTATGGGACCGATTGCTCCATGGGTGCCCTTTCTAACAAACCACCAATTGAATCATATTTTTTTAAGAGTAGAAATGGAAATGCCATTCCTTGGAAATTACTTCCTGTCAATAAAAATACTTGAACCAGATCTCATCTCTCAGAATCCTTTAGGCAAAGTAAGTGTCAGCAATCCCTTGTTCCTGTTCACTTGAGACATCAACAACTCTCAATCAAGTACGTATTCAACACCAGACCCTAAAGTACTAAAGATACAAACCCATGATCTTGCTACGTAGATATGATGACCAATTATGAAAGATGGGAAACTCTGACACACGTTCAAAAGGAAAGGATCTGTGTGACAATCAAAATATTATAAAATAATATAAATGGAAGAAGACAGACTAGCTGAGTTCAGGTCTGTGGTAAGTCGACATAGAAAAGGTGCATTCGGGCTGGAGAGATGGCTCAGTGGTTAAGAGCACTGACTGCTCTTCCAGAGGTCCTGAGTTCAAATCCCAGCAACCACATGGTAGTTCACAACCATCTGTAATGAGATCTGATGCCCTTTTCTGGTGTGTCTGAAGACAATGTACTTATATATAATAAATAAAAAAAGTATTTAAAAAAAGAAGATATGCATTCAAATTAAAGTGTGGCTCTTATGAAGAGGGAAGGCTTGCTGAAACCGGGCAGGAGAAAGGCTTCCAGAAGCAGAGCCTTTCTGAGCAGGGAATCTGTGTAGACAAAGGTGTGCATAGCACCAGAACACATCAGTAGAGATCAAAGCTTTCATGGCTAAGCCTTGGGTTAGGATGTGGAGTACGGAGAAGGAAGAAAAAGGTACCCATTAAGATGATACCCAAAAGTGGGTTTGAACTTTACCCTAAGGTCATGGGAAAATGAGAGTACAGAGTTTAATTCCTGGTTTTTCACTAGCTGAGATTTTTGTGGCTACTAAACTTATACATGGTGCTGTAAGAGGTGGTGTGCAATTACATGTGCTCTGATGCAGTTCAAGCCAACAAAATGCCACGTGAAAATGATGAATGGCCTTCCTAAAGAAGTCTGGGTAGTAGTATTGGGAGAAGCAATGTGAGCAGAAGGAGGTGAACCCCACCCCCCACTAATTGCTGGGTAACAACAACAGAAGGGCGAGCAAGGAGGGGAGGGTGGCAATGTCCCTGGGCAACATTGACAGCAACAGGGATGTGCAAGGGATTTATTAGGGTAGCTTGTACAGTCAAAGCAGAATTGCTTCTTGTACAGATGATCTCTCAGTCCCCTTTTGGAAATGGGCTAATATGATATCACTTATCTTGGTCCCCAGGAACATTTAGTGTGGCATAGCATAATCGAGAATCAAAGGGGCCTGGACAGGAAGCAATTTTTACTCACTTCCTTCATGTATGACTTAGGCAGTTCAAACCAGGTCTCAATCTTCCCACCTTTTAAAGTATGCCTCTGAGGTTTAAGGCTTTCTGTCTATATCTCTGTCTATCTCTGTCTGTACCTCCCTCTGTGATTCTGTCTCTCTGTCTATGTCTCTGATTGTCTATTTCTATCTATCTCTATCTCTCTGTGTCTCTATCTTTCTATATATCTGTTTCTCTATCTCTGTCTTTGTCTATGTCTCTGCCTATCTCTGTCTCTGTCTGTCTTTGTTTCTATGTCTCTGTCTCTACCAGTCTCTATATATCTCTGTCTCTGTCTGTCTCTGTCTCTGTCTCTGTCTATCTCTGTCTCCCTCCGAGATTGTGCCCTGGACCTCATGCATGCTAGGCAAGCACTCTACCACCGAGGTATATCCTCAGACATTTTATATTTCTTTTTTCATTTTGAGACAATGATTCACTAAATTGACAAGACTAACTTTGAACTCATTCTGTAGGCCAGGCAGGCTTTGCACTTGCAATCCTCCTGCCTCAGCCTCTTGAGTAGCTAAGACTACAATCCTATGCCAACATACCCAGCTAAAGATTGTTTTGAAGAATAAATAAGAGCCTTCGTGCAAAATGCCTAGAACATCCCTTGGCATATGGTAGGTATTCCGCAGGATAGACCATCATACTATATACAATGTCACAAAGAACAGGGGTGGCCTTCTAAGAACAATAAGGAACAGATAA
This sequence comes from Rattus rattus, assembly GCF_011064425.1. Lineage (NCBI taxonomy): Eukaryota > Metazoa > Chordata > Mammalia > Rodentia > Muridae > Rattus > Rattus rattus. The sequence goes on along the minus strand of NC_046155.1, from coordinate 196,013,924 downwards.
GCAAGATGATATCAGTCAACCCTTGGCTGCCTCAGCTATTGAATCCAAATTCTTAGAGTAGAGGACACTAACTTCATGTTTTTCTGTGAGGGCGTGTTTGGCTGTTACTTTGCAGTTGATATTCACACAGATAGTAGGAATATGACTGCTAATTAAATCTTCATTGAGGCCTACCCACAACAAACATACAATTAAGATGTCGGGAATGACTGTGGCAAAGAGAGAAAGCAAAAGAATATGAGAAGTCCTTCATGGAAGACTCTTCTGTATACCACTTATAATGCTCTGCCTCCTGGGCCAACCAATAGTAAGCTTACTCTCAAGCTAATGCTACTAATTAAGTGGCACTAAATGACCAGCATCCCAAAACTTACTTTCTGCAGCCGATGAAAGCACACAGGAATGGGGAGCCCACAGGCATCGGAGTCTATCTTCTCCCCTTCCTCATCTAAGCCAACATGGCTGCTCCATGCAGAAGAGTGAGATCCCCAATGCCTAAGATTAGGAAGATCTGAAGCCCAAAAGTAACCTGCCCTACTCTCCTAAGAGAAACAGAAGCTGAAGAGGCCGAATGAGCCAAGTTGTAATTGTGTAGGTCCGGAGAGGACTCCTTCACATTCTATGAAGACAGGGACAGTGCCATCGGGACGAATGAAGGGAGAGACAAGCTAAGTGGCCTGCTTAATTCTGAGCCCTGTTATGTCCCTCGGATGCAGCATGTTCCAACACCCAATCTATCGCACACGCTCAAGAAATCTCCCAGGGCTATTTATAGGGTAACTCAGACCAGCTTGTCTTAAGGAGGATACAGGTGACAATCACTTTGTGATAACCACTCAAATGCCATAGCCTAAATAATCGGAAATAGAGGCTGGAGAAATGGCTCAGCAGGTGAAGATGCTTGTTGCCAAGACCACTTGAGTTAAATCCCAGGAACTCACATGATAGAAACAAGTCCTTACTGAAAGTTGTCCTGTGACTTCACACACGAGTGATGATACACATATACTATATACCCAAACACACACACACACACACACACACACACACACACACACACACACACACACACAAAATAAATGCAATTCAAAAATTATTATTAAAAATAAAATAACAGGAAATACAAAATACTTACGTTCACCTTAATTTCCCTTAGGAAGGAAGTTGTATTTGTTTGGACATCTACCCAGTCCCGGGTTGGCTTAATTTAGCACTGGTCCCTTAAATGATTTAACGAATCTTCTCTATTGGTCTTTCTTCTATAACAAAGGGACCCAATTCTCCCAAGATCTGCAATGGGTTGCCATTCCCCGGGGTCAGTGACAGATCTATCTATCTGCAAAGCTCTATAGAGTATTCAACAACACTAACATCCCTCTCAGAATGTCTCCAGCCACAAAAGACAATGTAATAACTTCATTTCCAGCTCTCTTTCTACATCCAAACCACGAAGCTCACCCCAACAGCATGTGCCCATCAAAGGATAAATTCACCAACTACCTCAGTGAGGGTCGACCTCACAATGTTTGGACACCAATGTCACCATGGAAGAATATCACCAGTCCCTACACAAGGCTGGCAGACAGGTTTAACTATCCCAAATTAAGCCATCTCACAAAGGCCAGGAGAAGAGAAGGTAGTGGAAGAAGGGAGAGAAGAGATCACGTCCCTAAGCTGATAGATTTATATCCTCAATAGAGGGCAAAGCTGAGTCCCTTTTTAATAGACCTTAGCAATGCAAACTTCCCACAGCAAATGACATCCAGACAGCTCCTGAAACTATTAGGATCTCACAGAATAATAAAATCAGGGAAAGCTGAGGGCTCTTCCCTTAAGCAAGGATATATTTAGGGCCCCTTTTCTTCCTTCTCCAATGAGAAAAATGAAGCCAGATGGCTTCTCCCGTACAGCACAGCTCACTAACCTACATGGTTCTTGGGGCAGAAATGAGTCCTCTATAAAATCTGCTGGTTTGCTCTGCTCCAGCTCGCAGAGATTCCCTTCCCCATGGGGATCGCCCGGCCAGCGCTCTGGAAGCCACACATTGATAACCAGGGTAGGGCAGGGGAAGGAGGAGGGATCACTCACCAATTGATTGCCATACCAGTACAGTGATGACCCCTTCAGCACCACCCAGAACTTTTTCCATTTGTTGCTTAGGAAAGTTCCCTTTTCCTTTTTCTTGTACAGCCAGCCCTGGCAGTCAGCGTGGCCCAGATCTTTACAGGATATCCTTCTCCGACTCATGGTGAAAAACCCTGCAAGAGTTACAGGGACAGGTGAGTGTGAGACTCTGGTGACAAAATAAAAGGCAAGTTTTAGTTGTTTGCACAGCAAGGATTGGACGTTTTCGGTCATGAATATTTAAAAAAAAAAAAAAAGCATGCATCTGTTCTATTTTTAAACTTCCATTCGGTGCCTAGAAAACCCGGGCAAAGAGACTTACACGCAAGTATGGGTCCGAGAACCTCAGTCAAAGAGAGTAAGTTGAAAACGTTAGACTCTCGGGCTGGAAGCCACATTGTGGTAAACACACGCGGGTCCTTCCCACAATAACAGAGGCAATTATGCAATAGACATGGAAGGGTTAAAGCCCACCTAGAAACACATGGTGACTTCCCGGACTCGGTGCCAGCTTCTCTAAGCTCCGTGGACAGAGCACGAGGAACAAGTCCAAATGAACAACATGTCATTCTTTCTTAAAAATCAATCCAAAAGCAACCCTCCCCAAAATTAATCTGGCACCCATCTCCAGATATTAAGATTTAGACAGTCAAGAATCTGATTCCCCCACTCCAGCCCACCCCAAGAAGGCATCCAGGAGGAAGAAAGAAAAAAAAATCACACTAACACAGGCAAGGAAGGGATAAAGGAACAAAAGGAATCGAATTACCTTGAGTTTTCTTCCTGGGCTTCTGACGCAAGGGAACCTGCTGGAAATGCAGGGAGGAAAGAAAAGAGGAAATTTCTGATTGTGTTGTAACATTTGTAAAGAGAGAAGGAGGAGGGAGGGGGGCGGCAGTGTTTATGAGGCAGGGGTGGATTCTAAAAAAAAAAAAAAAAAAAAAAAAAAAACCTCTCAAGCAGAGCTCAGAGCTCGAGGGGAGCTACCAGCTGAGGCACAAACTGTGCTAATTAGAATCGATATACATTGAGCTGAACCTGGGAAAAAGAGTAACGAGCATTTATCTGTGATGCTTCCTGTTTCCTCTCACAGCAGCTCTTGCTACTACTTAGGTTAGGATGGCACTGGGTTTGTTGAAGTTTTAAAACGTCGAGAAATACATTACAAGAAACAACAGCTTTTCTTTTTCCTCTTAATTTCTAAATCATATCGATTACTTAAGTAAAACTGGAGAATAATTATTTCTATCTCAAACTATTAAAAGCTCACAGCACAAGAACTTCATGGTCTTGCAAATATGCAGGATTCTACCTAAACCATGGGGACTAAATAGCCCTGGGAAAGAAATTCCTTATCTCTTCTTGTGTGACCTCAGGGACTCTAAAGCCTCCAGATCGAGAATTTCTTATTTGAGGCCTAATATACATATCTCACTCTATCTTTATCTCTGAATATTTCTCACATGTCTTATAGAAGATAAATATTCAAATATTCAAATCAGACATGACGATTTATACAAAATACACACATTTATCACAGCACATTTTATCAAGTCATGTGAAATCAGATTCCAAAAAAAAACCCTGGAAATCCCAAGGGAAAAAAAAATATGCTTATAAATGCCGCTCCTGCTCTGTGTGAATCTGTCTGTCTGTCTGTCTGTGTATACAAATATTAGACAGAATTTTAGCTTTTAAAACTTCATTTTTCTTCTACAGCATCTAGGCTGAAATTCTTCAGGTCTAAATAAATTTCATTTATGTTAACAAGCAGAGACTTTTTAAATTTTTAAACATGCAATTAAAACATTAAAAGTTGGTAGTTCTCATGAATTTTGTGGTACTCTGGATGCTTCTGGCCAGCAGTCCACATACCTAACTTCTGATGAATGGCATTAGTGACTCTGCCATATGTTTGACAAGAGAATATAATCTATAGTGGAAATAGAATAGAATTTTTTAAAGCCATAGGCCATTATTTAATGAGGAAGATCCACTCTATATTACCCAAGGAAAAAGCACTCTAAACCCATAAATATATTTGTGTATATGTGTGTATGTATGCATGTATGTATGTATGATTTCTAATATCATAAGAGTCAAGCAGATCTGCCAAGATTTATTTGTAAAAATATTCTGATAACTAAAAATCCTGTTTCTATAAATAGCTACATATCACTGACTGCATCATGGAGTGTACAAAGATAAGCAAACACTTAATAAACAAAACCCATCATTTTAGAGTAAGAGTGACTTGGCTTTTCCTCAGCAGGGAGGATGGAATTAAAGCTAAATTGTGTTTCTTCATGGATACAAGACCAGGGCAGCCCTGAGTTGGCTTTTTCTTTTATGAGCATCCTTTCTTCCCCTGGATCATTGACTGATCTCTTGGAGGGTAGTTTTTAAACAGATTCAACATGTGTCAATCATGATATGCTAATCAAGTCTAGACATATTATCATGTTAAGGAGCTCCATCTACCCCTCCTCCATCTACCCCTCCTTTCCCACACACTTCCCACACTACCAACTTCTGGGTCTAAGATTCTCTACTCATTCCTAAGTTTCTGGGTTCATTTTTTTATTTTTATACCACTTTCCTGAGATCAGGAAGCCCAGTTAGTACTTACTGGTTACACAATATTGTCCGAATTGAGAGCGGGGACTGAAGACAAAGAGAATAAGTGAACGTCATTGTCAGTAAGGCTGGGAATCTGGGATCCCGAGGAGCAAGCAGAGTTACTGAGAACCAGGGTAGTGGGAGAAAGCAGAGAAGGCCAAGCTGATTCCTAAAAGGCTGGAAGCCCAGGTAAACAAGATGAAACTACTTTGTTTCACACAGCAACAGCAGGGTTTGAAAAGAACCAACACGGAGGACACAATGCCTGGGAGTCAACTGTGGAGTGTCCACAGTTGGAAGGGAAGCACAGAAGTGATTTTGCGTTCCTCGGCTCCTGACCCAGAGGAGCTGAGTCTCCAGTCATAGCGAGATGGCTCCCAGTAACACTGCTGACTCTTTGCCTCCAAGGTCAAGCCTAAGATGGTTTCCAAAAAATCAGTCCTAGGTCTGCAGCTGAATTCTCGCACTGAATCTGGGTTGAGAGTTGGTCGCCCACATCAGGTCAACACAGTCCCCCGAGGAAAGTGTTCCATCACTCCAGGCGAGCTCCTTTCGAGCCAACCCTGCCCTGCCAGTCCTCCCTCAAAGTCAAGTTGCTAACTGTTGACTGTGTCCCCTGGCCAGAAACAAGCTGCACCTTAGAGAAATAACAAACTAGAGAAGGTTTCAGTTTCACTTGGTAGATGTGAATATGAAACCCCCAACCGCTCTACAAGACGGAATGAAAACAACCTTTGAGAATTTTACTGAGTCTAAGACACATTTTCCTCCTCACAACAGAAGTGGAACCCACGAACTAGTCGGTTTCAAGAAGACTTTCATGTGGCTTTCTCACTGGGTAGGTTGAAAACACTGACAGGTGCTTGAGCGAGTTATGAGACCATTTCAACCTTCACAGACATTTAAGGTTTAATAAGCTAGTTCTCCCGACCTGTTTCCTTCCTGTCTGAACGACATAGAGAAAACTGACCACTTATTCTAATAAATAAGTTTTCTCTAAATTAGGTTTAAAAATGGGGGAGGAGGCAATTCTCAAAGAAAATATATACATAGTTTTAATTGAAGAAAAGTAGACTTTTCTTTTGACCTTGGAAAGACGGCTCCTGTCTTATTTGAGGGCTGAGGAGATGGCTCAGTTAGTAAAGTGCTTGCTGCACGTGCATGAGAACCTCAGTTAGATGCCTAGAAACCATATTTAAAATCCAGATGTGGTGATTTGATTATAATGCCAGAATCAGAGAGGCAGAAATAGGCAGATCCCTGGAACTTGCTAGCCAACCAGACCAGTCTACTCAGTGAGCTTCAGGACAACGAGAGATTTCACATAACAAGATGTATGGTGGTTCCTCAGAGTAATGCTTGAGGTTGACCTTTGATCCCTACACACACACATATACATGCATATACGCATGCATGTTCAATGATCCAAATCTTGAGCAAAAAATTACATGGTTTTGTGTTGATAGTCTAGTTTCATTTCTGTAAAACACCACGGCAAAAAGCAACTTAGTGGAGAAGGGTTTATTTTAACTTATAATTCTAGCTTTAAGCCATTACTGTTGAGGAAGTCACAACTGTGGAAACTTGAAGCAGCTGGTCACACCACATCCATAGTCAAGAGTAGAATGAAAGAAATGCATATATGCTCACTTGTTTCCTTGTGCTCAAATCACTCTTATATAGTCCAGGACTCCCTGCCTAGGGAATGATACTGCCCATGGTGGGCTGGGTCTCTCCCTATCAATTGACTTAAGGCAATTCCTCACAAACATGCCTAAGGACAGCCCAAAGTAGACAATCCCTGATTGAGATTCTCCTCCCAGATGATTCTAGATTTCACTAAGCTGACAATTAAAGCTAACCGCTAAAGTGTACAAAGAGTTCTTCATTTGCAGGAACACTGGCTTGCAGGATCTGCCATTTTCTGTGGTATAGTTCCTCACCTGCCTGGCAGTAAAAACTACCATTACCTGCAGACTAAGTGACAAAATCTCTGTATTTGAGGTTCTCCACGAACGCTTGACATTTCCACAAGTATATTTCTGTATCGTTGGAAAGCTAAACTCAACGTTTTAAATGGAATTGGAAGGCATGATTGGTAAAGAGCTACCTGTGATAACACACGACCTTGCTTAACTTTGTCAGAAAACCAACCACTTAAACATTATGTAACCCCAAAATAGGGAATGAAAATCTCTGGTAGAGAATAACGAAGATGGGTAGTGGGAGTCTGAGCTTGCACATGATCACCTGGGAAAGATATAAGTGGCAAAGGCTGGGGAGGAGAACCGGGGAAAGACCAGCAAAGCAGTAAAGAAGAGCATCTGAGGAAAACTGAACACTGATACCCTGAGTCAAACTCAGGAGAAGACTGTCGTGGGCATGAGGGAGAGACTCGGGAGAGAACCCCAAGAAAAGGTGGGTCCAAGCCATCAAATTGTGTTGCTTGAAAGGAAAAGATTCATTAGAGAATGTCTGTGTTGTTATTTTTCTCATCGCCATGACAAACCACCTGATAAGCGCAACTTAAGTGGGGAGGGGCTTATTCGGGCCCACGGTTTCAGGAAATACATTATCATAGAGAAGGTGCAGCAGCTAGGTCTGGGACAGTGGAAACTTGGAACTGTCACTTTAGGCCAGGAAACAAAGATCTAGGACAGGAAGCAGGCCATCGCCCTCAAGGCTCCCCCTAGTGGCCTTTCTCATGAGGGATAGGCCTTGTGAATCAAGGGTTCTACAGCTTCACCAGACTGTGACTACCTGGGGACCATAGTTCAAGTGCGCATGCCCGTGGGGAAAACTTCTGACTTAGACCATCACAGGAGTCTTGACTACCTCGCCCCATTCATGACTATCTCACCCCCATACTGTTTGGAACCACAAGACAAATTCCGGCAGGTTCCAGGATGAGTGGGAACTAAGAAGCTGTACACAGAATTGATGACTATGGGAAAGGCGAGAAGTGATGGTACCAGGCAGACTCAAGGCCAGAGGATGGATAAAGCCACATGCTTTCGCTCAAGCCAAGCTTTCTGCTTAAACTCACTGTGTTAAATGAGGGATGTATACTTGACACAAATTAACAGGACATTATGGGGCATGCCAGCTACACCATATGCTGAATTATAGAATGTCATTTCATTCTCCCTTTCTTATTTTTGACGTTTTTAGGGAAAAAAAAAAGATATAAATACTGCTGCCTTCCCAAGTTCCCCCCTCATCCGCTTCATGGGTCACTCCAGCTTACTCTGCCCTGAGCATGTTTTCCTTCCCACATACAATTTAGTATCTTAAACAATAGCACTAATGCACACATTTTTCGTTATTTCACTTCTGATTTTTTTCCCCTGCTGATACATGTAACTACAGATTATTTTCAGTGTGTCAATGAATAGATATTCTGTGACTTCTTTATCCAATTCATTCATAATGAGCTTGTATGTTTTTACAGTTTCTGTTATCAGCTATAAACTCACAATTAACAACTCTATGTGATTCCCATTGTATGTACCTATGTTATTCTGGGCTTGATATTACTTTGAACTAAAGTTGCATGGGAATAGTATATGTGTATCTTCAAGTATTCAGTTATTTTCAAATTGCTTTCAGAATGCCCATTTATCATTCCTCATGAAACATACATTTTTTAAACTTTTTATTATTTTTAACTATCTATTTTTTGTTTGTGTGTGGACACACACACATACAGACACACACACACACACACATACATACACACACATACATACACACATACATATACACATACACACACACACACACACAGAGCTTCCAATATTGATTTTATCTCATATATTAAGCTTTCTATTTTAAGAAGTGTATCTTCTTTCTTAATACTACTAAATAATTTCAAGACCTATTTATACTTTTTCATTTGGAGCAAGGTTTTTGAAAGACTCTAAAACATTTAAGAAAGAAAAGGTTTTTAAAGTCCCATCCTTGATTTGTTTGTAAAAGTTAAAACTCTTAACAGAAATGATGATCTCTTATTTTTATTGTATATCCTATCTTTATTGAAACTATGTTTAATGTTATTTGAAATTTTTCTTAGTACGGATAGCTACAACAGAAAACCACAGACTGGGTCAAAAAAAAAATGTCTTTTTAGTCCTAGAAGCTGGGATATCTAGGCAAGGTCAAGTTGCTAACAATGGAGATGACCTCTTCCTGACCCAAAGACATCCATGATCTTAATATATCCTCACATGGCTAATAAGAAATTCCTGTTTGCCAGAATAGGGCACAAATGCCATTCATGAGGCCACCACCCTCGTGACCTATGACCTCTCAACATATGTCTTAACAGTATTCCATCTTGAATTGGATTAGGACTTTGGCATGTGAATGTAGCAGGGAGAAGATACACACATACTATCCATTAAAAATTATATTTATATAAAATTCTTCTTCCTCTTCTCATCCTTCCTGTTTCTATCTCTTACCTTCCTCTCCGGTGGTTTACAGATTGCCTCAACTTAATAAGAGCTCGCCCTATAATCTCTCTTGAAATGCTCACAAGGAATCTTGCACACCCAGCGGCTCATCCAGTTGACTCTTCTCTTTACTTCCTGTTTGTGAGCCTGTCTGGGTTTCCTTCCTCCCTAAGATGGCCAAATGTGTAACTGTGGCTAGTGGTTTGGCAATGGTATTCTCTTTTATTCTCTCTACGGCCCTTTTCATGCACAGGGAGACTCGGTTTGCCATTGTCACCAGTGAGTGACTCTTCCCTCCCTTTACTGACTGTTTTGTTCCCCCTCTGAACCTGCCATCGAACGCAAACATCAGACCACCAAATAAGAACCCACCAAGCCCTTGGCCTCAGTAACACCATTGCCTTTCAGGCTTGATTTTCAGAAGTGAAGAACAAGCTTTTGACCCTAACTATAACTTCTTGTCTTTCTGTTTCCCTTTGTCTGTCATTGATACTTGCTTGAAGAAGACTAGAGTGTTGCCAAGTGTGAACTCACAGCTATGCGCTTGGATGGAAGACACACACTTCATTTACAGCAATCTGCTCTTGAAATTATAATTGAAATGTCAACCTCGTGTCTCTTCTACTGGTTATACAAACGAACAGCTCCTAAATCATTATTATTAAATGAAAATCTCCTTATTGTTTTTCTCTGCTCCACAGAAGTCTCAGGCACCTCTGTAAATGTCTTTCCATACTCCATGCTTCCCCTGGTTAATCTAATCCTTTGAGACCTTGTCAAATGCCACTTCTACGTAGAGCCTTCTCTGGCTTCGGAAGTTGGCTAATTAGCTCCTGTGTGGTTCTTAACTTTGCTTGATGTTCTGTATTTGTAGTCATTGGAATGATATCTATGTGTGACCACCCAAGGTTCTACATGGCATGTCCTGGTCTGCCCTCTTATTCACAGATGAGGAACTTCACCGCTGTGGTTAACACAGACATTACTTCTAACTAGTGGCTCAGACCAAGTCTTTTGCTCAACTGTGTGCTACTTTGCTTCAGTCTCCAATCCTGTTGGCATGTGCTGCTGATGTCTCTGAGGTAGGTATCATGATTTCAATGGTTATCACCCTGTGAGGCTCACAGTGATGGATATATTATAGTAACACTGCCTACCAAGGTTCAACACTGAGCTGTGAATCATTTCTGTGCCCTTTACCTCATCCCACACCTGTGCTCTGTCACTGCCCTGACCAGATCGCCTTCTAGTGTCTGTGTAGTCTCTCGTCTGTATGCAGTTGCTGCCTGTGTCAAACTCTATCTTGTTCTTTCCCAAACTAGCAACCCCTCATACCCTGTCCCACCACCTACAGTGTAGACCTTGGACAGTCTGGTTAACATTCTGCTATGGTTCTACTTCAAATACTTCTGCTCATAATTGGCTCTTGGCAGTCAGACCAAGTCTCTGGCCAAGACTTCAGGGCAGAACTCATGTTCTTTTAGACATCTTCAGTTCAATGTCTAGTACCTAGCCCAATGTCTGACACACAGTAATCAAAACACCATGCTTTGTGTCTGGTTTTGCTCCCTATAATGGCTGTAGTAGGGAGTATGTATCCCCATGTTCCTGCCAATGGTTAATTTGACAAACCTCTGGAAAGCCTCCTGCTGCGGGATTACTCTGGGCTGCAAAATGCTTCCTTATGAGGGAACCATTGGTGACATTGGACATTGGGCAATCTAAAAGTTACCCCAGTACATTTCTTGCTCCAAAATTTATAGGGGAAAAATGCTGCCCTGATATTAACTTCAGCCCACCTGGAGAATGACCTCAGTTTCTCCCCGAGAGTAAAACAGACTTGTGTTACACACCTCTAGCTTTACCCAATATACTATTTTCTCAAATAAATAAACAAACAAACAAACAAACAAGCAAGCAAGCAAACTCACAATGCCTTTTCAGCATGTCTCAACTGTCTCACGAACCCAAGACAATCTCCTGGGATAGATGCCATAGGGAAAGATGTTTTCCAGAGGTGAATAGCAAGCACCTCTCACTGTGCCCATTAACACATCTCTAGCGGTCCTTGAGACTTTCCCAAATGAGACTCTGTGGGAATAGATAGAGCGGGTCTGTGGGGTCTGACCTGTGTTTTAGACTCATATAGGGCAGTACTGGCTCTCTTAGTTCAGGCAGGGCATATGCTGATATCACTTACAACGCAAACCTGCCAGTTTGGTTTCACCTCCTTTCACAAGATCTGACAAGTGAGACTAAACTCCTTACTTCAGCCCTAACTATTACCACTTCCCTGGGGCTCACACTGCAGCCCAGAGAAGGGAAGAATCTCATAGGTTTCTTAAAGACAGGAATCAGAGGATATTGACTGCCACGATCACTTTAAAAACTAGGCAATAAATACTTTAGGAGCAATGGGCCAATACAGAGTCTCCTCTGAAGCCACTCAGGAAGTAGCAGTAGTGAGCACCCCCACACACCACACAGCTGAATCCAGACAGCATCAAAGAAAAGAACACAACCATAGTGACAGACATTATGACTCCTGGAACAAAGGAGTCATGACTTGCTTAAGTAGACTCTGTTTCAAGAGTCACCTTTTACCTGACATTTTGTCTTCAGGTACTATTCAGTGAAGAAATGTTATTTAAAATAATTTCCTAAGAAACACAGTCATGAAGCTTTGATTTGAGTTAATCTTAGTGTTTCCTCTCCGCAAGAGCCATCTCTGAAAGCAAGACGGTTTTGGAGCCTTAGGTAACAGAGCAAGGATCAGGAATAGAGGCATCAGGGCCTCCCTCATTTTTCTGTGGTCCTGTTATCTCAAAGGGCTCACAGAAAAACAAGTGCCCCTGAAATGATCTAAAACCTAAGAATTTCTAATTACATCTTAAAGAATAATATATGATATATTGATGATATATATGATAGCATATGGATGTCAAGGAATACAGAGATGAATTCTTAGACCAGTTAAACATCTCTCAAGAAGCAATGACCCAGATCCTTAATAATTTTTTCAGACCACTGTCTATAAATGGTGGCTCTTTATTTATTCAATAATCACTTGTTAGAAAATGTTTCATTGTCAAGGACTCATTGGCAAACATGCTCTCGGGCAGTTTCCAGTCAGACATGAGAGAAAGGTGACTAGAGGAGGGGAAGATGGCCCATTTGGTGAAGTGATTTCTGCACAAACATGGAGACCTGCTGAGTTTGATCCCTAGCACCCATATAAAATAGTCAGGCATGCAGCCATACATCTGTACTCAGAGAGCAAGGGACCTGGACATAGGAGCGTCTTTTAGGACTTACTGGGGAGCGGCTCTAGCCAAATGGGGAGGTTCCAGTGAGAATCCCTGTCTCAAAAACTAAGATGTAACGCTATTGAAGAAGACACCTGGTCTTGAGGTCTGGCCTCCACAGGCACACACACACACACACACACACACACACACTCATACACATACTGTACAAACACACTCACATACACACTGTATACACACACTCATACATACACTTTACACACACACTCATATATACATACTGCACACACACACATGCACACACACTCACATACATATATCTCATATACACATATACTCATACATACACGGTCACATACACACTGACATACACACACTCACATTCTCACACACACATATACACACTGTACACACACAGTCACATACATACACTTTACACACATACTCATATATATATATTTATATACTGTACACACACTCACATACACACTGACATACGCACACTCATATTCTCACACACATACATACCCACACTGTACACACACACTCTCATATACACACACTGCACACACACATACAAAATTCCCATACACACACACTCACACACAGAAAGAGAGAGAGGGAGAGGCAGAGAGGCAAGGGATGGAGAGAAAAATAGAGAGGGTACAATGACTCAAGAATAATGAGGTCTGCCCGTGAATGCTCAGAGCATTCAGAAGCACAGAGGAGGAAGGCGAGCTCACCCACCGGAAGTATGCAGTCAAGGAAGACTGCCTGTGAGCTGATCACATCAAATGCTTGAAAGAAAAAAAAACCCTGGACTTCGAGGCTATGGTACAACACTGTAGGCATGGCTGATCCAAGGAGCTTCAACACAGAGCGGCAGGAGGACCACGCTGAGTGGCCAAGCCATGTCACACAGGGCCTTGAAAGCCATGTTTTAAGCTGTCAGGTTGAAGGAAGTCCAATGGCTAGCCATTGAATGGACGTGAGCTCATGACTGATGCCACGGGAGCTACATTTAAGAAAATCTGTTCTAAGTCTTTCATTCCCAACTGTGAGCCTGCAGTCACCAATACCACTGCAAAAGAAGCCTCCTGGCCCTTTATAGTCAGCGACAGCATGGATTGTTGGGTTCCACACAGTTTCTGGCAACAGCACAGACCACAGGCATCCACTTGGTCTCCAGTGGCAATACAGGCAGGCCATGAACCTCAACACAGCCCTCAACCACAGCAGGAACCATGGACACATCACAGCCCTAGAGAGCAGTACAGGCTACAGACACCAACATGCCCTCCTCTGGAAGCAACATGGGTCATTCCTGCCCCCACCCTACCTCACCCTACCCTACCCTAAAGAAAGAAACAGTCTAGACAGGAAGCCATTGGAGAGAACTCTTAAACATTGTGATTAAAACATGTAGCTCTACACAATTGATGGCTCCTGTCATGAGGGATGAGGAAGGATTTGTTTTTTCTTTAAGGGGCTAGACACTGAGAGTCTGACCAATCTCCAATGAGTATATGAGCAACATAAATTAGACTTGGATTCCTTTTTCTCTTTCTTTCTGTCCTTCTTTTCCTTGGAGGAGACCTTAAGGGTTCAGGGTAGACCTGGGAAGACTGGGAAGTGAACCTGATCAGGGTGTGTTACATGAAACTCACAAATAATCAATAAAAAGATTATGCTGAGAGGGAAAACAAAACAAAACAAGAAAATCCACTCTGGTATTTAGGTGGACAGAGGGAAAGAGATAGCCAAGTGACAGTCTGGTAAGAGGAGAGAAGGACCAGGCATCACACTGCAGAAGGGATAGTACGAAGAGGAACCACTTGGTGTGTCAATTACTTCTGCTTTCGCTTTGAAAATTCCACCATTTTCTTTCAAAGAGGAAACAGAATACTGTCCCTTCTGTCCCATTTATGAATAACCCAGCTATAATCAAAATGGGCACTGCTGCTACACATAATAAAATTTGAAATATTTGAAATATTTAGAATGGGCACCACCTATCCTACCAGTCCCTGTCTGTCTAGGAAGAGCTACCGTGCCTGAGCCTGTCTTCCTTACTCCATGAGACGCAGAGCTGCTCATCTTTGCCATCCTGCCCTAGGCAGTACTGGAAGCTCGTGAAGCTCGGCAAACATCAGATTAGGGGAAAATGAGATGCAATAGGTCAGATGTGTCAAACAAACCTTCAGAAACACAGGGGACAAAAATAGGTCTCCTCTGCCCCACTTGATAGGAAACACATGACAGCAGAAAATTGAACTAATTTTCTGAATGGAAAAATAAAGGCGAGTAAATGTCGAAAAGCTGCTGGGAGAAATGCCCCATGTTAAGAGCAATGTTAATAGAACCTCCCAGGGCCAATGGCAGCAAGAGAAATAGGAAAATAGACCCACTGAGGGAGCTGGAGTAAGTGCAGGGTGGCTCGGGGAATGAGGGATTCCATAAATAGCCAATCTCCACCAAAGGACAGAATTCACTGGTGCTCAGGACCAAGGGAAGTGGGTCACGAGCCACAGTGGTGATGGCTCCAAGTCAGAGGTCATGCAGATGACACAGTACACCTGCTAACCCCATCAGCCATTTTCTTCTAATACCTCAGAAACTCTAAAGGTGTGGCCATCTTAATTTATCTGTTTTAACCGGGGCTTCTGTTGCTGTAAAGAGACACCATGACTATGACAACCGTTATAACAGAAAACATTTAACCTAACCAGGGCTGGCTTCCAGTTTCAGAGGTTCTGTCCATTATCATCGCGGCATCACAGGAAGCCATGGTGCTGCAGAGGTTGCTGAGAATTCTACATCCGGATCAGCAGGCAGCAGGAAGAGAGTGTGAGCCACCGTGTGTGACTTAAGTTTCTGAAACTTTAAAGCCCAGTCCCAGTGACACACCTCCTCCACCCTAGTCAAATAATGCCATTCCCCATGAGCCTACGAAGCCATTTTCAAACTACCACATCCTCTGAAGATAATTACATCTCTCCTTCGTACCTAACCCATACCCCAGCTGATAGTAGATTCGGAGTGGTTATTAAATAGATATCTTTCATTTTTATTTTTAATTAGCATATACAACTACATTTCGTTATGGACTTTCAAATTTTGTTTCTCCTTGCCCTACCTCTGGGCTCTCTTCTCCCCGCCCCTTCCCCTCTTTGAACTCCACCCCCTTCCTCCCTTCCTTTCTACATTCCTCTTCTGTGTCTTATCATCTTCCCCCTCTTCCACACCTTTCCCTTTCCTGTCTTTTTCTAGTCTCAGGGCCTACATGGCACTCACACCCACAACTTCATGTAAGCCTCATCAGCAAGGCCCATGCATGAGAGAGAACACATAACTTTCTTGTACTTTCTAAATTTCAGGGACTATTTCAATGTTAGATGCTCTCTTGTTACCTAAATATCCCATTCCTCTTACACGCAGAAGACAAATTTGTCCCAGTTGAATAATGACATCCTTCCAGTGCAAAAAACTAAACCACACAGGGAACATGTTATCACTGAAGGCCTTGACAACACTGTTGTTGGTTTTTTCCATTTCTCTGTCCTTATAACATATTCATATGCCTATAGGCACATACATTTTTATAATTTTCATGGACTTTGAGGGCTAGAAGGATGGCTCACCAAGCCTAATCACCAATCCCCAGGACCTACGAGGTAGGAGGAGGAAAAAGAATCCACTGGAGGAAATCGTCCTCTGGCTTCCAAGTGCACACCTTGGGTATGTGTCAGTGTGCATGTGCATTCATCCACACACAAGTGAATGAACAAATTCAAGAGTAGATCATGGGCATGTCAAAGGATCACACACCAGGTAAAGGCACTTGGAACAAAGGCTGGTGACCTGAGCTGCACCCCCAGAACTCACAAAACAGAGGGAGAAAACTGATGTCTTCAAGTTCTCCTCTGACCCACTGACATGTGTACTTACATACCTACACAAACACAGACACACGAGCATGCGCACGTGCGCGCACGCGCACATACACAGTATAAACACAACTAAAATTTTATATTCTCATAAACATTGGTTACTCTAACCTCCTGCACCTTCCTCTCCACACTTATGATATTCATTTGCTTTTACCCTTCATGGTAGAACCTTTTGGCAATATCCTACAACAGCTCATACTCTTTCACATTCTGGCAAAATTCTCCTACTCCCACTCTATTTATATATCTGGAACCAAAAGCAACCATCCATTGTGTCCAGTGACCACCTCTTGCTTGCCTTCATTTGAAATGGTGACTCTATAGACATGACAGTACATACCTAACTATTCTCTCTTTTCATTTTCAGTTTCCTGCCCCGTTTGTCAGAGTTTCCACTAGTTCTAATGACAAGCTTTTCCTACTATTTAGAATTAGATCGGATGTGAAGTATGCTCATTGCTGTATGTCTGGGACATGAAGTGAACAAGAAGCCAGAGATTTTACAAGATACCTTGATGCAGCTTCCAGGAACTGTCCAGGGGACACCTTCCCCATTTGCTATTGCTCCAACTTGCCTTGGAAACCGCACTCACACGCCCAATTTGGCACCAAGTCTAGGCTCTCTTCTTCTGATAAATCACTTAAACTTGGTCACATAGTGAGCTTCTTGTGTTCCTGCCTCCACCTCCTAAGTACTGAGGGTAAAGATGTACACCACAATGCCCAGCTTGAGTGTTGCTTGGATTTGAACCTAAGCAACTACTCTACTGTCTTAGGGTTTTACAGCTGTGAACAGACACCATGACCAAAGCAAGTCTTACAAGGACAACATTTAATTGGAGCTGGCTTACAGATTCAGAGGTCTAGTCCATTATCATCATGGAAGCATGCAGGCAGGTATGGTGCAGGAGAAGCTGAGCGCTCTACATCTTCATCTGAAGGCTGCTAGTTGAAGACTGGCTTCCAGGCATCTAGGATGAGGTTCTTAAAGCCCACACCCACAGTGACACACTCACTCTAACAGGGCCACACCTACTCCAGCAAGGCCACACCTCCAAATAGTGCCCCTCCCTGGGCTGAGCATATACAAACCACTACGTCTACTGCCAACTTAGCTGCAGCTCCAGCACCTGTGAGGGACTTCTGCACCTCCGAAGAGGTCATTAGATCACAGCTGACAGTCCCATGCCAGTCCACATCCACTTCTATGACAAATGCTGCATCCCAATGACAAACCTACCCATTCTTCCTGCCTAAGTTTACCGATATACATAATACACTTGCTCAAGCTACATATGTATTTCAGGCAAACAGACAGCTATAGTTTTTAAAGGAATCCATAACTTCAATGCAATTACTATTAAGAGAAATTGTCCTATGGGAGTTGATAAGAGGTTTCACAGTATCTTAGTGATCGTCTTCCTAAAACACAGAGAAGGTTTTTCTTCAGTTCAGGGCTGTATTCTTGATCTCTGAACAGCCAGAGGTCTTGCTGCTTAGGGGTCCTAAGACTGAAACCTGATAACAGAGTCATGTGATTCCACTGAAGCTGATGAGTTGAAGAACTGGGAACTTGAAGTCTACTCATCTCATATTTTACTTATTCATCAAAACGGGAATTTCTAAAGCCTGCAGTGTTCCAGAGCATTCTCACACAGGTACTCACATTGCCTTCGGTGGCCATACTGGGTGTCAGACTGCCAGAAACAAAATCTGGAAGAGAAAAATATTTTCAGTTAAGTGTAGGCTTATACTGCTCATAAAATCATATCCCTCTTTAGGTAGAGGGAGAAGGTATCGACATTATGATTGATAAACTTCGCCATAATGATAATTCATTAATTGGCTTTTAATCTCAAATTCAGTAAATCAATGTCTTAGAGTTGAATTTGTAAAAATAAGCCATTTTTGGCTGAACATTACCAGTATGTTTCTGGCAATGAACTTGACACATACGGTTCAGATACTTTGTTGCATTTGGGGGTTGGATTTTGTTGTTGTTGTTGTTGTTGTTGTTTGTGAAGAACAGTGTGGACATGTGGGCAACATGGAATAATTGAACCATTGCTATCATCAAATGTCATAGATGTAGCCAACCCCTCAGAAAGTCCCAGCTGTGGTACGAAGAGAAGTCCTTTCGCACGTGCCTGTGTTGTAGCGGGGCACCTGAAGAAACAAGGCACTCTGTGGCTTCGACTAAAGCAAATGAAAACAGAAGGGGGAAACCTAGCCTCGCAAGACACAGAAGTTTGCTGACGTCCCAAAGCCACTGAAATTCCTGGAAGTGGGACATTTCCTAACTTACCCCATGACACCTGCTCAGATCCATACCCCTCACTCCATCAACCTGATCTCTTATCTCAAAGGTCCCCCAAACTTGAAGACTGCCACCCCATTTTTGCAATTTGTATCTTTAAAACTGTAATTTGTTGTTAACAAACAAGGTAGTGGGGTTCCTTTGGGTATATTTATGTAAATATGCTATTATGCTTGGCTTTGAAGATGCTCTCCCTGGACTCAGGGATCCTTCCGTCTCTACCTCTCCAGCACTGGGATTATAAGCACATGCTACCACACCTGGAACATCCATGTCGGTTCTGAGGATTGAACTGGGGACATCATATTTTTGTGGCAATCATTTTTTCCCCCCAGGACTAGTTACTCTTATTTTTTTCTATAAATGTCATAGTTTTATTTTCTTAGGGTTGAATAAAATTCCATTGTGTATATTTGCTGTGCTTTCTTTATCCATTTATCTGTTGGGAGATATCTGACCTGATTTCATTTCTTAGTTATCATGAGTAAAGCCACACTTAAGCACAGATATCCACATGTCTTAGGGCCCTTCAGCTTTATACTTGATACGGTATGCTACTACTTTTTAATATCAAAAATCCCATACTTTCATAGAGGGGAATGAGACATTTATTTATAAAGTGTAAAGGAAACACAAAGACTGACACTTTAAGCCTGTAACTTTCAATGTACTTACAAAAGTCACCAACTAGAGGAATTGTCTATGCATTTAGTACACACCAATAAGAAAATAACAAAGTTACAGAAGAAGGAATGAAGGGAAATTCAAATGACCTACCCTTAAATATTAGCAGTAAAAGAAGCATAAAATAAAACAATTTGATTCCATTTAAGTGGTGAAAGCTGACTTTAGAGGAAGCCTGGAGGAAGACAGCCATTACAGATGTGCTAGACAGCTGTTGAGACCATACCATCGATAATGGTAATTGTGTAACAACTGAGACTCACTGAGACTTTTCTGTGTGACATAAAGTATCTTAGCACCACCACGCCTAGCAGGAAAACAGTTTGCAACATATTGCTAATTAAAACACGGGTTGGAATATATTTGGGTTATCGTCTGGTTGGTTTGATTTCATTTGGTTTTGGTTTTGATTTTTCAAGACAGGGTTTCTTTGTATAACTCTGGCTGTCCTGCAACTCACCCTGTAGACAAGGCCTGGCCTCAAACTCAGAGATCCACCTGCTCTGCCTCCTGAGTGCTGGGATTAAAAATGTTTGCCCCCACCACCCTCTGGGTTGAAATATGTACAGAGTAATAACCAGTTTTACTGGCATGCCTATGACTAACACTCTAGAGGATGAGGCAGGAAGATCATGAGCTATGGGCTAATTTGGGCTACATAGTCACTTTGTATCTTTACAAAAGAATTATTGGGGGCTGGAGAGATGGCTTAGTGGTTAAGAGCACTGACTGCTCTTCCAGAGGTTCTGAGTTCAAATCCCAGCAACCACATGGTGGCTCACAGCCATCTGTAATGAGATCTGATGTCCTCTTCTGGTGTGTCTGAAGACAGCTACAGTGTACTTATATATAAGAAATAAATCTTAAAAAAAAAAGAATTATTGGATGATTCCATTATTTTATGCAAGAAAATAACTTTAAAGGATGAAGCGATGACTCTGTGGTTAAGAACACGTGCGGCTCTTGCAGACAACCCTAGTTCACTCTCCAGCCTCCATGCAGAGCAAACTCACAGCCGTCTGTACCTCTATTCCAGGGAATCCAAAGTCCTCACTGACCCCTGCAGGCACCTACACACATGGCCACCCATCACCCCACAAAAGGAACTAAACACAAGTCTTTAAAGATATATATCAATATAGCAAGAGAAAATAAGTCTGAATATATTTTCAGGAAAAGAAAACAAAAACAAAATGCCTACAGTGATTATCCTTAGGAACTGGAATAGCCAATCATTTATTTTTATTGTCTTCCTATTTATTTTCTATAATAAGTTTTTATATATAAAATAATAATGTTGATAAAGATTCCAATGAATATTTTATTGACTAATGTGTTTTTAGCATCCATTGGTTGAGAAAATGCATCACAAGCTAAAGATAGCACTTCTAGGTAAAGAGAAAAAAAATAATGTAGACATTAAGAGCAGATATTTTGGATTGGGCTAAAATAGAAGTAAAGACCCCCATCTGTGAGATGGAGTTAACCTAATCCATATTCCTTTCTTGGGGTTAGACAAGAGCTAAATGATGACAGGTCTTCATACAGCTGAAGGCATGACCTAACTCATCATAAAGTCTCACAAATCATGTGTTATAGATATATCCATTGCTTAAGGGAGGATTGGTAACAGTCGGCTGTGCAAACTGTTTAATAATATATGGCGCGGCCCTTTGAAAACTGTCCTTACTCATCCTGAAAGCTAATTGGCCTCTTCTTTACTACAATACGGCAGCCTACTTTCTTGTGTTTCTTCAGTATGTGGTATATAACCAAACTCTCTGGTAAGTTTGCTGTGCTGTGACATATAATTATCAGAGCTTCTTATTTTAAAAATAGCATTATTAACCCCTTCTTAGATGGGAAAATTTAGGCAATTGATTAGAAAGTTTGTGCTTGAATTTGAGTCTGGATTTCCTATTCATTCAAAGTTTCCCTGTCCCCCACCCTATCTCTTTCTTCCCTCCCTCCCTCCCCTCACACACAGGATTTTGCTCAGTTACTAGGTGGTCCTAAAATTCACTCTGTATTCCTTGGTCCTCCCGCCTTAGCCTCCTGAGTAGCTGGGAGTACAAACTTGCATCACTAGGTCCTAATACCTGTTCTATCCCAGCGACCCCATGTTCCCCACAGGGCATTGTTTATGATGGTCACAGTGTTAGGTCATCATTCTGTGGATACTCCTGTACCTCAGTTGATAAAGAGATCAGCAAATACAAATCAATTCTTTGTGCCCAGATGCCTATGCTGGTGAAGAACAAAGTCTAGGGCGCACTGTTCAAAGGCTTCCTTAAACTGATAGGTCGCACCATCAGAAGACTATTCCCATTAGAATTCTGAATCTGTTCTTCAGTCAGACTACTAGAAACAACAACAACAACAACAACAACAACAACAACAACAAAAGCCTAGAAAACTTGGGAGAACGATGAAATATCCCCTCCCCCTGCTTTCTCTAATACTGACTTTAATGGAAGACACAGCATTAGAACTGCCTTGGAAAATGAAGAGCATACTGCTTCCGTGTGCCATACTCCCTCTAACTCACCTATCTCTAAAGAGATGCCTCTACCTGAGCTTCACCCCCACCCTACAAGGCTCTTCCTCTTTGCTACTGCAAGACCATTCTATCACAGGGCCTGGCCTGAGGATTTAAGAAATGACCAATTATCTTTTAAGTCTCCATAGTGATCTTGAACCCAAAAGTTTGAACTATCTTACAAGGGAGCTGAACACTCTTTGCTCTGGATTCATCTCTTCCCTATTCTCGGATGTTTACCACACCTCTCTTCATCTCCTGAATTGCTTGGCTTTTCTTTCTTTCTTTCTTTCTTTCTTTTTTTTTTTTTTCAATATACTAAATTCTTTTTTTATTGGATATTTTTTATTTACATTTCAAATGTTATTCCCTTTCCCAGTTTCCCAGCCATAAGAATCCTATCCCATTCCAATCCCCTTCTTCTATAAGGGTATTCCCCCTCCCAAACCATCCCCTTCCTGCCCCTGCCATTCCCCTACACTGGGCGGTACAGCCTAGGTAGGACCAAGTACCTTTCTTTGGTGCCCAACAAGGCCATCACTTGCTACATATGCAGCTGGAGCCATGGGTCAGTCCATGTATAGTGTTTGGGTAGTGATTTAGTCCCTCGGAGCTATGGTTGGTTGGTATTGTTGTTCTTACGAAGTTGCATTGCTTGGCTTTTCTAAAATAAACTTCCTTAAACATATTTGTCCTAATCACATGATTTCTATACATGCTTAACCTTTCCCCAAGATGCTTTATACCATCTATACTTTGACTCCTCTCACCAAATGATGCTTTTAGTCAAGTTCTTGCAAAAGGTTGGTCCCTTTGATGCTATCCAAGAATCTGTGCTTTGATTCATGAAGCTCTCTTCTTTGTAACGAATAATTAATTCTGCAGTTGTTTCATTATTATATGGCACTCCATCACAATACCTACCTGTGTTGAGTGGGTTGGCCTAATGCTGCTTGTATTCTAGAGCTAAGTGGTGACCTCCAAGATTTGGAGTCAGCATGTAGCCTTTGGGTCCCGGCCCCCAAATTAATTCTGATTGGCAACTAAAGATGCCAGCAGCCAGTAGTTGGGGAGAAGAGACATATGTTTCCCAAGCTTGGGACCAGGAGGAGAAAGAAGGGGAGAGACAGAGAAGTCACCATGGAAGAATAAGAAACTATAGGAGAAAGAGCCACAAGGAAGAAGAACATACAGGAGGAAGAAATGGAGTCACCATGTAAAAAGGCCAAGAGAACGTGGCCCAGAGCGGGCTGCTTAATTGGGTCAAGAGCAGCCAAGATGGAACATAGAAATTAGTAAATAGTAACTTGGAGTTATCAGTAGGAAAATGGATTCTAACAGCATGGAGGGTAGGCAGTTTCCTAGCTATTGGGCTGCTTATGGCATAGGAAAATATAAAGGCTGTGTGTGTCTTCCATCCAGGAATGTAAATGGTCTAAGGTGGGAAGGAACCCTGCGCTGAGATTTATTAATTACCATTTACTACAAAGTCTCATTCATATGTTTACTGATACATCCCCAATCTTTGTGTCCTAAATGATTCAGTAAATATTTGTTGAACTAATGAGTTGAATACACCAACAATAGTACTGCTTAATTTTGAATTTCTGTATAGAAACCTATGGGTTCTCTTTTTGGTTTGTTTGCTTGTTTGTTTTGTTTTGTGAAACACCACCATCATGAATGATCCATTACAAATTTTCCTTTCCATCTGTAGGTCATGGCCATGAAACAATACTACTGCCACTCTCTCTTCAGTGGAAGAGCAAATGGTAGAAATAACAGTGGGCATCAGGGCCAGCTGGGAATGAATATTCCTGTACTGTGGTATTCATCTGTGAGCATTGAGTTGATTCCAGAGCTTGGTTTCTTTACACAGGCAAAACCTAAACTGTAGGGGGCAGGAGAGGTGGCTCAGCAATTAGGAGTACCCTGCTCTCACAGAGAACTCAGGTTCCATTCCCACAGTCAGCATGATGCCTCACAACTGTCTGTAACTCCAGTTCTAGGAGATTCAATGCCTTCCTCTGGACTCCATGAACACCAGGCACACATGTGGTGTAAGAACTTAAATGTAGGCAAGCATTCAGACACATTAGAGAGGAATGGAAGTAGTCTAAACCCAATTCCTGTTTCTCCTCCATGAAAAACAGTCAAACAAAATTTGGAAAGACTTGAGTCAGCCAGAGCGTTTCCTAATCTACAGTGAGAACAAACCATGCTAGAGGACACAAGGGCATGTGCTGGTAAAGGTGAATGCATAGATCCAAGGTTTCAATGAAAATATAATTGTTCACACAATGGCTTTCGAAAAAATAATGATAGCAAAATTATATTTAAAATGATTATTTACTTGTTCTTTCACCATCCAACTGAAAATATTACTTTAAGCAAGGTATGTACAAATACAAGAACTAGAGGAAGGAACACTATTTATTTGGTATGTCTTGGTAAATAATTTTTGCATTATCAGATATTTTAAAGATGATTAAGATCCTAATGAGAATGCCATAAAACAATTTTGTGGGTTTGTTTGTTTGTTTGTTTGTTTGTTTGTTTAAAAAGCAGAGAAATGTCTCTCAGGGATTAAAATCACATACTATTCTTTCAGAGGAGTTTAGTTCCAACGCCCACACTAGTCACATCATGATCCTCTGTACCTCTAGTTCCAAGGGAACTGACATTCTTTTCTGGCCTCTGCATGCACTTGAACTCATGTACCCATACCCCCAAACAAATTTAAAAGGAATAAACCTTTTAAAATATTTTTAATGATTTTCTTTCAACAAAATCGAAGCAAAGCCTACTCGAGCAGTCTGCCAAGCATTAATCATAAATGTGGCAGGTCATCATGGTATGTGGCAGGTGGCTGGCAAAGTCTCAAAAGCAATTCTTAGGATAACATCTAAGAGGAGGCTTAAAGAATGTAAGTGCTGGGGGAGTCACCATCCCTGAACTCAAGCAGTATTACAGAGCAACAGTGATAAAAACTGCATGGTATTGGTACAGAGACAGACAGATAGACCAGTGGAATAGAATTGAAGACCCAGAAATGAACCCACACACCTATGGTCACTTGATTTTTGACAAAGGAGCCAAAACCATCCAATGGAAAAAAGATAGCATTTTCAGCAAATGGTGCTGGTTCAACTGGAGGTGAACATGTAGAAGAATGCAGATCGATCCATGCTTATCACCCTGTACAAAGCTTAAGTCCAAGTGGATCAAGGACCTCCACATCAAACCAGATACACTCAAACTAATAGAAGAAAAAGTGGGAAGAATCTTGAAGATATTGGCACTGGAGAAAATTTCATGAACAAAACACCAATGGCTTATGCTCTAAGATCAAGAATCGACAAATGGGATCTCATAAAAGTGCAAAGCTTCTGTAAGACAAAGGACACTGTTGTTAGGACAAAATGGCAACCAACAGATTGGGAAAAGATCTTTACCAATCCTACATTTGATAGAGGACTAATATCCAAAATATACAAAGAACTCAAGAAGTTAGACTCCAGAGAGCCAAATAACCCTATTAAAAATGGGGTACAAAGCTAAACAAAGAATTTTCAGCTGAAGAATATCTAATGATTGAGAAGCACCTAAAGAAATGTTCAACATCCTTAGTCATCAGGGAAATGCAAATCAAATGAACCCTGAGATTCCACCTCATACCAGTCAGAATGGCTAAGAAAAATCTCAGGTGACAGCAGATGCTGGCAAGGATGTGGAGAAAGAGGAACACTCCTCCATTGTTGGTGGGATTGTAAGCTGGTACAACCACTCTGGAAATCAGTCTGGAGGTTCCTCAGAAAATTGGACATTCCACTACCTGAGGACCCAGCTATACCCAAAAGATGCCCCAATATATAACAAAGACACATGCTCCACTATGTTCATAGCAGCCTTATTTATAATAGCTGGAAAGAACCCAGATGTCCTTCAACAGAGGAATGGATACAGAAAATGTGGTACATCTACACAATGGAGTACTACTCTGCTATCAAAAACAATGACTTCATGAAATTCGTAAGCAAATGGAATGAACTAGAAAATATCATCCTGAGTGAGGTAATCCAATCAGAGAAAAACACACTTGGTATGCATTCATTGATAAGTAGATATTAACCCACAAGCTCGAATTACCCAAGATGCAACCCACAGACCACAGGAAGCTCAAGAAGAAGGATGACCAAAATGTGAATGTTTCCACTTCTTCTTAAAAGGGGAAAAAATATCCATAGGAGGGGATAGGGAGGCAAAGTTTAGATTGGAGACTGAAGGAACGGCCATTCAGAGCCTGCCCCACATATGGCCCAAAATATATACAGCCACCAAAACTAGATAAGATGGATGAAGCTAAGAAGTGCATGCTGTCAGGAACCGGATATAAATCTCTCCTCAAAGACACAGCCAGAACATGTCAAATACAGAGGGAAACGCTAGCAGCAAACCACTGAACTGAGAACGGGACCCCTGTTGGAGGAATTAGAGAAAGGACTGAAAGAGCTGAAGGAACTTACAACTCTATAAGAACAACAATGCCAACCAACCAGAACTTCCAGGGACTAAACCACTACCCAAAGACTATACATGGACTGACCCATGGCTCCAACTGCATATGTAGCAAAGGATGGCCTTGCTGGGCACCAATGGAAGGAGAAGCCCTTAGTCCTGCCAAGGTTGGACACCCCAATGTAGGGGATTGTGGGGGTGTTAAGAGGAGGTGAATGGGGGGGTGGTTAGGGGACTTATGGACAGGAAGCCAGGAAAGGGAATAACATTTGAAATCTAAATAAGAAATACCCAACTTAAAAAAAAAAAAGAGCAAGGGAGAGAAAAAAAAAGGAAGAATATAAGTGCTCACCCGCCCAGAGAGCAGGATGTAGAGAAGGGAGAGGGCCCCGCAGGCGTCCTCCTTGGCCGCCTTTACCCCACGGCAAACTGTGCGAGTGCAGCCAGATCCAGATTTGATTTTTTGTAAAGAAAACAAAAGTCCAGCCATTAAATATACACTGGAAATTCCTATAGAGCCTGTAACCACAAGTACCAGTTATTATGGAGTGGAACATGCTACAGTTGCCATGACCTCTTCCATTTTATCAGTCTTTCCATGACACCTTTGGAGGGTCCTCTGGGGTGACTCCTTCTGGAGGAGCATCTTCCTCATTCTCAGTGGTGCCAAGTTCATATCCTACAGGTTTAACAGGTGATGTCACTATATTTGTGACCTTATATGATTATGAAGCTAGAACTACCGAAGACCTTTCCTTTAAAAGGGTGAAAGATTTCAAACAATTAACAATATAGAAGGAGACTGGTGGGAAGCAAGATCAACTGCTACCGGAAAGAATGGTTATATCCCAGGCAATTATGTAGCGCCTCCAGATTCCATTCAGGCAGAAGAATGGTATTTTTGGCAAAATGGGGAGAAAAGACGCTGAGAGATTACTTCTGAATCCTGGGAATCAGGAGGTAAATTCTTAGTAAGAGAAAGTGAAACTACTAAAGGTGCTTATTCCCTCCCAATTCATGATTGGGGTGAGGTAAGGGGTGACAATGTGAAGCATTACAAAATCAGAAAACTTGACAGTGGTAGATACTACATGAGGACCAGAGCTCAGGTTGATACCCTACAGAAGCTGGGGAAGCATTACACAAAACATGCTGATGGATTATACCACAGTTAACAACTGTCTGTCCAACTGTGAAACCCCAGACTCAAGGTCCTGCAAAAGATACTTAGGAAATCCCTCGAGAATCTTTGGGACTAGAGGTTAAACTAGGTCAAAGATGCTTTGGCAAAGTGTGGATGGGAACATGGAGTGGAACCACAAAAGTAGCAATCAAAACACTAAAGCCAGGTACAATGATGTCAGAAGCACTCATTCAAGGAGCTCAGATATCGGAAAAATTAAGGCACGATAAACTTGTTCCACTCTATGCAGTTGTTTCTGAAGAGCCAATTTATATTTTCACTGAGTTTCTGTCAGAAAGGAAGTTTGTTAGAGTTCCTTAAAGAAGGAGATGGAAAGTATTTGAAGCTTCCATGGCTGGTTGATATGGCTGCTCAGATTGCTGAGGGCATAGCATATATTGAAAGGATGAACTATATCCACCGAGATCTCCGAGCTGCTAATATTTTTGTAGGAGAAAATCTTCTATGCAAAATATCAAGTTTTGACTTAGCAAGACTCATTGAAGACAATGAATACACAACTGGAAAAGGTGCAAAGTTTCCAATCAAGTGGACAGCTCTCGAGGATGTGCTGTATGATCGGTTCACACTAAAGTCAGATGTGTGGTCATTTGGAATTCTACAGACAGAGTTGGTAACAAAAGGAAGACTACTGTAAAGTGCTGGGACAAAGAGCCAAGGCACAGAATGCCTTGCCCTCAGGGCTGTCCAGAATCCCTCCAGGAATTGATGAATCTTTGCTGGAAGAAGGATCCTGATGAGAGACCAACATTTGAATATATTCAGTCCTTCTTGGGAGACTACTTCGCTGCTACAGAGCCGCAGAACCAACTAGGAGAAAATTTAGAATCCAAGTAGCCTGGGTGCACAGATAGGCCAAAGGTAAAGACCTGGTGTGAGTTCTTCCTGCACAGGAATGAGAAGATACTCTTCACTCTGCATGTTTCTTATGGTAAACTGGAATTCCAGATATGGTTACACAAGACCACTTTTTTTTCTCTCCAAGTGTTAAACTCTAAAGTACCAATAATGCATCTTATAACTTACGCAGGGTCCAGAAACAGTAGGGCAGATACTGTGACTGTGGACGATGGCCTGGTAAGAAAGAGCAGCAGGACTACTGCTTACTAGTCACTGCCTTTTCTTCCCCAAACTCAGACTTGCTAAGAGAAAACTATGTATTATGATGAACAAAACTTGGCTGTTAGACCACAGTAAAATCTAAAATCAAAGAACTTCATGGAACCAAATAATTCCATTTTTTAATTTTTCTAGGATTTTTTTCTCAAGTTTTCCTGTTTTGTTTTTTCTGTTTAATAGTCAGCGTGCAGTCTTATCAGAGGCCTCCTTTTGGGTGAAAGTAGACCAAGTCTTCCAAATGCAAAGAAATGGATTATAGATAGAATCAAAAAATTAATTAAATGTTAGACCACAGCCATGGAATTTAGAAGTGTAATACAGAATGTTCAAACTTTGTCCATAGAACTGGAAAGCAAAAACAAAAACAGAAAACAAAAAACAAATGTTTCCCATCAGTCATGTCTTGAACTGTTCAGCTTTGAATAATGAAGGTAACCAGATTAATCTTTTAAAAAGATGTATTGATTTTTTTAAGGTTATATACAATTGAGATAATACTATCCAGTCCAAAGGAAAAGTCTCGTTATTTGCATAGCATAAAAATAAAAACCTAACATTTAAGCAATCAGTTTTAAAGAACTTAATACAGTCCTTTGAAATGTTGCTAAGATGTTTTTATGGTTATGGGCTCCACAAGTAGAGAACATCAGCAGATCAGGGACTTGGATGCCCTTTGCTTATATTGAGTATAGAATAGGAGAGAAGAAAATGTATTTAAAGAAATATGAGAGAAGTAATGTGAAAGCTCTGCAGGTACCGGGCTGGGATGAGCGTTTGATGTTGGTGTTATGGAGAGACAACATGACTGGCGCTCAGAGCTCCTCATTAGCTGTTTCCTTAGACTTTGAAAGTTATAAAGTATGATTACAAAACTAATTTTCTTATCATATATACTAAATAAGTTTTACTTCCTCAAAATAGAGAAGATAAGGCTTTACCCTAATTTCAGTGGCCCAGCTTTTATATAGAACCTTTTAGAACAACACGTTTCAAATCCCTGTTTGAAACTTGACTTACATTTTTCAATATACTTGATGGTTATTGTATTTTCCTTTTATAATATAATTAAGTTGAGGAAGAATACTTATTCTGAGCAGCTGTAATTTAAAGGGAAAAGTTTTGCCCATTTAAAGTGCAGAAGTAAAACATTTAAAACGAGAGTTTTTCTAACTCAGAAATTATGAAATATTAATTTGAACTGCGTAGCGTTAACAGTTTAAGGGTCTAGCAAGAGAAAAATGGAGTCAGCTAAATGAAATAAAGGTCTAATGTTTATGTTTTAAAATGCTGTGTTTTATAGTTACATTTTAAGGCATTATATCAAGTTCTCTTTATTTTCAGAATATAATTTTAAACTCCCATCGGTAAATGTAAAAATGTGGGTCATGGTAAATATGTTCAATTTAAACCTTTTTAAATGAGACAAGTGAACTCTATGTAAGTTGGCAAAAGTTCTGCTACTAAAAGTTGTATTTGCTTTTCTTTTACTTAACCTATTCAGTACTGAATTCTCTGCCAAGAGGATCTCCTAAAAAGACTGGGTCCTTATTGCCTTGATGTCTACAGTCTGTGACATGAATGTTTCAAAGGGCTTCATGTGAACTATGGTATTAGAGTTTATCTAAGCATTCTTTAAAGGGTAATAAAATTGTGTTTATGTACTAATGCTGATCAGAAAATAAGGCAGAAAAAAATGATGCCATTCTTTAGATTTTAATGGAGCAGTTAGTTCCTCAGAATAGAAATTGTATAGTAAGTATGCAACACTAACTTAATGTGCTTTCAGTTTAGATTGTTATATATTTTTAATTATTAAGGAAAAGAAACAGTTTTGTACATTTGAAGTTTTTTTTTCCAACAGCTTTTATCTGTATTGTCTTTACACAGAACTTTAGCAACCTTACCAAAAAGAAAGTTGGCAAAAGCAGCCTTCTGGCACAAACACTTTTTTAAATAAGTAATGGTAGCCTAAGACTCAATATTTTAATAAAATATTGTGATATTGTTTTGTGAATAACTAGAGTAAAATTCTTTGTTGAATGCAAAAGGAGGAGGAGGAAGAGGAGGAGGAGGAGGAGGAGGAAAGTCCTCAGTGAAAGGTAAGGTGTTGTAGAGTCACCTTCCAGACGTGACAGGGCTGAGCTCGGCAGCCATGATTCCCAGACAGGCACAAGACTGAGCCCATCAACATTCCTGCATAGAGAGTGGAGGAGCTCACAAGGCCAAGCTCCTCTTGAAGGTTTTATAGCTACTCACCGATAGCTAGAGAGAGGCCCCAGCCCTCCATAAGGAGCTATGGCAGTCCATGGTTTCCAGGAAATGAATAGACAATTTCTTGAGTGGTACAGATGCAGGCGAGTTACACATATTCCTTTAGATAACTCTCATCTGTGTGCCTGTAAATACCCCTGAGTAAACTCACTGATTCGCCGATATAAAACAAAAAACCTGAGAAGTAGAAGCAGAGCCAGCGAAGTAGAAGAGGTTCAGTCTGAAGGGTAAGAAGATAGGAGAGGGAAATAGGGGTGAACGCAGTCGCTATGTCAATGTCATGATGGAATTATTATATAAGCAATATTTGCTAATAAAATCCTTTTAAAAGTCCAAGGCATTTTACATATGTGAAAACTATTTTTAAATTTTCACAGATATAAAGACCAACACTAAGATTATGATTAGCTTTGTACTCTTTCGTTCTAGCAATGAACAATATTCATCCATGGCTATATCCCACAGTTATAGAGAAAAGGCTGCATCTATGTTAAAGATCATGCACTCAACCACGATATTGCTCCACTGTAGTCATAGCTATTGTACAAGGATGTAATGTATTCATATTGTTAAATTATTCATGAACAATAATTGGAACAATAACTCACTCCACATAAAATCAATTTCTATAAATAATTACTCCACGGAAAATTCAATTAAATTTTATTTAATTGCTGTAGCACAGATGTGAAAATTATCAATAGTTGGTCAAGCCTAAACATATCATATTTTAGGATAAAAGTCCAGACAGGAAAAGGATCATAATTTGAATCTTAGGAGAAAAGAAAAAATATATAATTCTTAAGTCCTCAAGGTAAATTTTTAATGATGGAACTCATCAAATCTTTGTGGTATTTATTATACACAATTACGGAGATTCACAGTGTTCTAGAACCCATATCTTTTATGTGTATGATATAAGCTTATATGACAATTTAGGGAACCTGGGTCTCCACGAGGCTTCCAGATTATTTCATATGTGCCAAAACTATATACCCAGTACACTAAAACATGTGCATTAGAGGCAAACATACTAATGTCTGAATCTCAACTCCATCACTTGTTAAATATACAAACTTGTAAACATCACTCATTCCTCTGATTGGGGGGTTACCTCACAAGTTAAACAGAAATAATAATAACCAACTTACAAAGGTTTTGTGAAAACTAAATAAGAGCTTACGGCAAGCACTCAGGCATAGCGAATGCTCAGTAGGTGGGAGCGATTGCCTAGGATGGGAGCAATTATCTAGAAATAGGTTTGTTATACAAAACTACTCTTCCAAATGGAATGAGTGCACACTTAGGAGGTTTAGGCAGGTGTGGTAATGGGCCCCATCAAACGGAGCTGCTCTCACACTCTGCGGCTGATTAAAATCCCTGGCTGGATCTCCCCACAGCAGTTTTGAAGCCTCATTGCTGATCTCAAGAGTACACTTTTCTCGGTTATGCTGATAACAGTCATCTTCCTTAGAGAACTCAACACTCAACAACAGGTAGCAAGCCAAACCAATGACATCATGTGCCTTTTCCTTTCTACTTTTTAAGTCTATGACTTGAAGGACAGTGCATTCCTGACAGGTCTGCAGCTGGAGAGTAGAAAGCATCATTCATCGTCACATGAGTCCTAGAGTTAACCTGGGAGAAGCTCTACTTACATACACAAGTGAAGAGTTGTTCAGTCCGCTTTGAGCGCTTATCCAAGTGATACCAAGCACATTACAGCTGCTTTAGAAACTGTAACTCAGAAGTGTCTGCTATGGTCCCATATCATTTTGAAACCAGAAAGTAGATCAAGACTATGGCTTTGCAACAAACACTGTATTATTAAAGAAGGCCGGTATGGTCACTGCTTTGAACTAAGAATAAAAGTTTTATTACATGGATTTGTAGGTTCATGAGACCTAGCAGCAGTGTTTGATCTGAATAATGACATTTAACATGTAAAGGCTTATCACTTTGACGTGTCAAAAAAAAAAGGAGACTAGGGTGAGTGATATGAAAATATTTGCTGCATAAACCTGATAACACAGTTCAAGCATTAGATCCCATGGTAGACAGAGAGAATGGAAACGTAAGGTGGCCTCTGATCTCCACACAACTGCTGTGGCACTCATGTGCCCAGACTCACACACCATATACATAAACAATGCACACACGCATACAAGAACATGTGTACACATGCACACACACCATATACATTCACATACACATATACACATGCCATGCATGCAATACACTTGCACACACACCATATCCAAGTGCATACACATGCACATACACCATATGCACAAACAAACGCATGCACACACATACATACCATATGCATACACACATACTTGAATACACATACAATAACAGTAAAAACATTGTAAAAAGATCATAACTGTGATTTAGAAATAATTTTCCAGTTTAAATAAAATGTGGGCTAGGCTCACTCTCCTTTGCCTGAGCTTTAAGTGAAAACACCAGAGTGCTGAACTAAGACTTCTAAAAGCACAGATTAACTCGTAACCCACTTACTCTCTGAAATAACAATGTTAGCATTTGATAGAGCATTAGAAGCCTTTACATGTTAGAAGAAATAGGCAGATTTATAGAAAGTTGAGAAATATAGGTAAACTTGGTATCCTTGTTAACCTGGAAACCAGAGAAGCATGGCAGCAGTGGTCCTTCCTCCTTAGGGTGTAAGACTCAGTCATCAAAACCATGCAGTTGACATAGCAGAGACCATTTCCCCTTGGCTGACACCTGGAGCATTTGTTCAGCAGGCTCGTGCTGCTGATGGGCCATCACAGTGGCACCGTAGAAAGCAAAGAGAACACTCGTCCTGGCTCCTGTGTAAAAGCATGGGACATGAAATAATCCATTCGCTTTGCCAATTAACATGAAATTTCTCCTGTCATGCCAGAGCAGGTGTGAAGAAAGCAAATACAGAGTGACCTGCCATTAGAGTGTGCATGGTGACATATGCTAGTGGGTATGCAGGGGTGCAGGTGGTTTGGACTGATTCTCCAGGAAACTGATGGAAACCGAAGTGGTTTTATATTAATTATTTCCTCCTCTTTTTCTTCCTACTCCTCTTCCTTCTTCTCCCCTTCCTCCTCCTCCTCCCCCTGCTTCTCCTCCTCCTCCTTTTTGGATTTTAATTTCAGTTCTGTCAGTCTGTTTTCTTACTTCAGAAAGTTCTCCATTTTGGTTTTCTCTCTTCCACTCACTTTGCAGAACATCTTTTCCTTTCTCTCCACTGTGGCGAGGAATTGACAGATGGCTATGAGAATTACAGGCTTTTTTATAAAACAGAAAAAACTGTGATGCTTAAAATTACTTTATTTT
Source organism: Rattus rattus (assembly GCF_011064425.1). Taxonomy (NCBI): domain Eukaryota; kingdom Metazoa; phylum Chordata; class Mammalia; order Rodentia; family Muridae; genus Rattus; species Rattus rattus. The sequence continues at coordinate 195,979,523 of NC_046155.1, read as the reverse complement.
CAACACCATTAGAATCCGGGAACACATCATCTGAGGAGACTGGCAGGCTCCTTCCTGCCTTCTCCATGTATTCTCACACACACACTGTCAGCCCTGACAATCAAGGTTCCACCTCACAGCTCTCACATACATGAGTGAGAGAAAAACCCTTCTTGAACTCAGTGTCAAACTTTGTTCCCTGCAGACCATATCGCCAGAGTAATAACAAAGTAGCTAGCTGAAAGGAATCCCAAACAAGCCCTCTCTGTTGTCCCCTGAAAGGATCTACCAATACCTAGCACAAATAACTGTTGGCCATGGTCTTCTGGGAGGCACGAGGATCCTCTGAGTTTCTCAGCTACAGGCATTTCTTGCTTTTCTGTAGGCTTCCAAAACTCTTAACTCAAAGGTTAGAGTCTATACCTACAGCATACTCATAGGTTGGAACAACACAGTACCTGCCACAGACTGCACCCCAGCAGAAGTTTCTCCTGTTCCCAAGTTGGAACCTAGTCACCCCCTTCACTAGTGTGAAGTACCCTCATGGGCATAAATACTCAATTCTACAAGTACTTACATAAACAAGCCCTCAAAAGAATAGGTATATTCCAGCCCTGGACCACATTTGTATATACACTCAAATGCACACAAACATACTCTATGGGAAGTCCTTGTTCACCAGTGCACGCAACCTATAGGTAACTCTGCGTTCTCTTTGCTGGGATCCAAGGGACTTGGAACTTATCACACTAAGATCCAAACTTATTGTGTGTTGAAGTCCAATATGAGAGGTGGGAACTCATGTCGTGTCTTTAAAGGTTTATATCTGCCCTGTGTTCTGCATTGCCTAAGAAATAGAGTTCAAAGTCAGGGCAAGGTCACAGAAAGCACTGTCCACAAACAAGTGACCAAGTCTCAGTCCACTAAAGACTCTCTCCTGGTTCCTTCTTATTCCTACAATGGTAGAGTACCAAATAGCACTGTTTATTTCACCGAAGCCTGGAGACAAGAACAGATGACAGACTCTAAGGCAGGTCGAGTATGACATATAATATCCCTTCTCTTTATATCTTTACATTCCCGCCCCAATTCCTCCACAGGAGTAATTGTCGTATGTTCTCTCCATAGAAGAGAGTTTGTTTGTTTCTTGGTGAAATCGTGGCAGTGTGTGCACGCTCTGAGGAGCCAATCAATCTAATTCAGACTTGCTCGTTATCACTTGACTCCACAGCCTTTGCACCGGGACAAACAGTCCCTGCATAGCAGGGGCTTCTGCAACTGAGGGAAAACCAACATAAAACCAACCCCTATCTTCCGTTCATTACTCCAATGTTGAAACTAAAATTCCTCTTTTATCTGGTTAGTTCTTTTCTCCCCATAAATGGGCTTTGTGGCTGTGCAAAAGCAGAGTCCAGTGCAGTGTCTGTTAGTAGGGAATGTGGAGGCCATGCAGAGCTAAACCTGTGCGTGATCAGGGGGAAGGGCTGCCTTAGTTAAGGATGGGTCCACTCCTGATTCAGATAGGGGCATGGGATGACGCCTGGCAGTGCTCTCGGTCTTTTTCCGGACTTCACCACAAATCTGTGTGATGACATCCCCTATATATGTGGAAGTGAAGACACCCCTTTAGTGATACCTACCACTAACCAGTTTTCAGAGTTAATGTAATACCCAGAATTAATCTGTAAGCCCCACTTGCCCAAGGACCAGATAGCCTCCTGGAATGCTGGGAGTTGTAGTCCTTGGAATAGAACAAAAGCCTCTTGGAAAAGTATGGGAGCCTATAACTTTGTCTTAATAAACCCCTGAAATAATAAACCCCTGAAATAAACCCCCTTCCCACTCAACTTGGAAATTCCAAGGAGTTGTCTTGACCAAAATCCATCTATTGGTATAAGGCTTACTTCAAATTTGGCTCAAATGATGGAATTGGTTTTTCTCCAGGGATTCTCGGGATTAACATTGGCTGGTTAGAATACCAGAATTCATACTCAGGTCTTAGACTTCAGGCCCAGAATCGTTTGGCCATCGGCTGTGCTGTCCCCTTCAGTATTCTCTGCCTTTTCTCCTTCTTTGCAGTAAGCTTGGGTTTTCTGTGAGCAATAAATCTCAACACACTCTTACCTATGGGTGGCTTTAACAGTGAGCCAGCTCGGACATACAGGAGAGGATGATACATATGCTGATTTATGTAAACCTTACCTCTGATTAGGAATAAGTAAAGGTAGGCAAGCACTTTATTGATAAGACACCCAGCATGACCCGTAATTAGATGCTTATCCAGAGGGCTACATGTGGGATCACAGGTGAGCTGTTACGGGGTAGAAGGAAGGATTTTGTCGGGAGAACATAACCTTCTAGGAGACCCTAGAGAGCCAAACATGGATTATTCTGGTGTCAAATGTCCTTTCAGGGATTTCATTTAAGAACAGTGGGGTTGAAATCCTAGCTGAAATCCTAGCTGAGCAGGCTACGAAGTCTAATGTCTCCATCTTCCTGCTCTGTCAACATCCCCGGTGCAGGAATTTAAGATTTCTATTTGCTGCCTAAGGTGTACTCGTGTCTCCTCACCTCTAAAGTAAGAACTAAGAGACATTTTTGTTCTTCGGGATGAACTATTCCAATAAACAAACAAACAAAAAAAAAACTTCACATCTTCCAAAATTCAAATAAAAAAAAAAAAATCTATAGGATCCTTGAGAAACAGCATAGTTTTCTGTAGTCATAATGTGTATGAAGAGACACCTAGTGGCAACCCATGTAAGTACAAAATTTATTATAGGGACAAAGAGGTGTCCCCTTCGAATTCTGTGAGTTCACATGGATTTGAGGCAGCACCTTCCAAACTACTTAAACCATAAACCAAGAAATAGAAAATCTGTAAAAGTGCGTTTTATGTTTATTTCTGAAGAAATCATTTGTTCTTTTGTCTTTTGGATTTGGCTACTGTTCTGAATCAAGTCTGAGAAAGTAATACGGACACTGAAATGCAGACAGCACAGAGCAGCTTACAACTGGACACCCGCCTCCCCCTCCCTTTCCTGTATGCATTTATGCTGATTTGTGTTTTCAGCTCTCAGCAGACGCTGCGGGTGAGATTTTCCATTTGTCTATGGGTCGACTTATTCTGGTTTGCAATTGGGTAAAAGCCGCAACTGGGTTTATTTTCCACCTGGCTTCCTGTGGTCCCTGCAACTTCCTGTCGTGCACCCACTACCCTCACCTTCACTCCAGCGTGCACACCCACTCACCCCCACCCTCACTTTCTCCCTGTGCCCACCTTCCTGCTTTTAATCGACAACTCACTCTTTCTCCTTGCCCTCCCTAATTTCATTTTAACCTCAAAGGTAAAAGTCACAGAGTATTTTTTAAATCTATTTTTCCTCTATGACCAATTAATGTTCAGTTGTGTTCAACTGCAGTTTGTATGATCTTGTAGATTCTAACTCATAGGAATTTTCAAACCTTCTTTGTATAGAATCTCTATATATTTTTCAGACTGGTCTGGAACTCAGCCTCAGGGGATTCTTTCTGAGTCAGCTTTCGCAGTATTTGGGACTGGGCCACTGCACCCACCTTAGTTCACAGGACTTCCCTTAGGTTCCCACGACCTTTTGCTGCTTGCTTGTTTGCATGCCCCTCCATCTCTCGCCCTTCCTCACTCTCTTCTTTCCTTTCCTTGTGTACAAATTCTCAGGTTCAAACCCACCCCCCACTTTACCACTCATAAGATTTTACATCTGGAAGAGACCATTTCCTCTGGTGAAAGCTGAACTCAATCTCGAAGTCCAACTATTCTGAGTGCCCTTAGACTGAATAACAGGTTTGGTTGTTATTGATGAGGAATGAGTGCCGTCCTAAGCCCTGTGCTCTTGTGTCAGAGAGGTGAGCTTACGATGCCCAGCACCACAGAGTGGGTGAACACTGCAGGTTCCAAAGCCTGACTGATTTTCCTATTTGTGTGATTCTGAATTTTAAACTCATAGAGTTAGCTTTATTTGTTATAATAGTTTTAAAATGCTAGATAAGTTTTACCTGGAGGGCTTATAGGGTCAATAATTTTCTAAGATTTCCTGAATGTAAATTTTTAAAGTAGATTTTATTTATTTAATTTTTGTATGTGAGTACACTTCAGACACACCAGAGGAGGTTAGCAGATCCCATTACAGATGGTTGTGAGCCACCATGTGGTTGCTGGGAATTGAACTCAGGACCTCTGGAAAAGCAGGCAGTGAGTGCTCTTAACCTCTTGAGCCATCTCTCCATCCCCTGGATATATTTTTTAAAATTTCAATTAGAATTTTGACTTTTACTGACTAGGACATGCAAAAAAGGGCAAGGTTTTATAATGTATGCTTGTGTGCTGGAATGTGCAGTGCATTTCAGAATAGATTCTCAGATGCTAGACTGGTGGGCAATGTGTCCATATTAGATTCATTAATACATGTATCATTTGGTTTATTTTTACTTAATAACCCATATCCAAATGTGATTTTGTTGAAGTTAATGGTTCTAAGTTGAGTACGCGGCAAGTTATGAGCTGCAGCTGGACGGTCTTGGTTGCATTTCATTCCCCTCATTATCCTTGCTGGAATTCCACTCTATTTCGTTTTCTCAGAAACCGCTTCCGTTATTCATTTTCTCCACAGCTTTCCACATTGATTTCTGCCCCTGTTACGGTTATTTCTTTCTTGGCTTTGCTGTTTTGCTGTTGCTCTAATTCTGTATGCTGAAGGCTAATTGTCTTATTTCTAGCTATTCGGTAGATACCTCGGAAGCACACATTTCCCACTAAAATCAATCATGGCCCCAGAGTTTTACATGTATTTCAACAAAGACCAAATCTAAATGTTTCCCATTTCAGTTACTTTTAACCCAAATATTTGTGTGTGTGTGTGTGTGTGTGTGTGTGTGTGTGTGTGTGTGTGTGTGTGTGTGTGTGTGTGTGTGTGATTGCTTCCAGGGATGCAGACATTTAAGTTATGGGAACTCAAGGAGTTGGCTCAGTTTATGAAGTGCCTTCGGAACAAATGCTAAGACCTGTGCTCTATGCCCAGATTTCATGTACAAGCTGGGCATGGAGACATTCACCTGTAAATCCAGCACTGGGGATAGAGGTGAGGTCAAGACAAGGCAGATCCTGGGAGCCCTTTAGCCAATCTAGCCAGAACTGGATCCCTAGGTTCAATGAGGCAGCCTGTCTCAAAAAATAAGATTACAGGTGGTAGAGGAAGACTCCTAAAGCTGACCTCTGGTCCCCATAAGCACATGCACAGATGTGTGTACTGGAATACATACATGTACACACATGCATGTACCCCAAACACCAAAAAAGTGAAAACATATAAAACTAAGTCATCATCATTCATTTATATAATTCATGGATTTTGGTCAGAGTAAATATCCTGAGGTCCATGTGTTTTAAAACAAATGTTTGTGCCGGACCTGAGTGTGTATTCTGTTTTCTAACCTGGGATTCTATCTTAAGGGTCTGAAGTCATTAACCTCCAATGCATCTCTGGTCCTTAGCATCCTCTTAAGCTATTCATTTTGGAGAATTGTACTATCATTGTTGAGTTCTTCCTAGATCTCTCCAGCCCTAAGAGCCATGGCTATTAGCAGGGCTACCTATTTCTGTGGGGAGCTGAGGGGCAGAATCTCCCTGTGTAGCCCTGGGTAAAGCTTAGCTGGTTGAAACATACCAGCCCATACATGATACTGGAATAATTGTTATTAACTTAAAGCTTGAAACTTGACCCTTATCTGAAACCATGTCAAAATCAAGTGCTCATTGATGATAGATATAATATGGACAGGGAAAGACAAATAGTTCTAGAAGACAAGGCAGATATCCTGTGACCTTAGAGTGGTAGAACATGTTGATAATCACTATTGGTTTTCAGTTGAATGGCATCCCTGAATTCAGTTACACTTTCTTTAGCTGCTCCCAATGATGTTAGGTAGAATAGTAAATTTATCCATAGACATGTAACATATATTTTCTGAGATATATGTTTTCTTGGGCATTTGGTTTTTGTATTATTCCTTACATGGTGAAACATTACTCAATTTAATGTAATGACCACGTATTTTGGTAATTTTCTATGTTTACATGTTACTTTTAATTACCCATGTTTAAGATTCTACATGCCAAATTCTAGTCTGAAATATTGGAAGTCTTAATTTCTTCTTTTTTTAAATCATCATAGCTTTGACTAATTCTCTTACAAGCATCTGCAATACTGTATTGTTGAAGAGTAGCAACAAGTATCTTTGGCTTATTCCTGATGTCAAAGGCAAAGGTCCTAACTCTTGTTCATCATCTGTGTCATAGGGGATGAGGAGCCTTTTTCCTGATAATGGCCCATGTCAGGGATCCACGGAAGGCCTGCTTGGCAGTCAAACTGACACCTCTCTCTGTGGTTAAGTTTGGCAGGGTGGCTCGAGCTAGAAGGTTGACTGCTGAGATCATGCTTTTAGTTATGCACCTAGAGCCTAGGGTCCCTAGGCTTCTTCCCTATCTGATGTGTCAGCCCACCCAGATCCATGCCCAAAGCTTGTGTCTATCTGAAGGGCGTCTTTAGAATATATGGACTTTGAAAATAAGTTCAGCTTTCACTAGAGGAAATGGTCTCTTGCAGATGTAAAATCTTATAAGTGGTAAAGTGGGGTGAATTTGAACCTAAGAATTTGTACACAAGGAAAGGAAAGAAGGAAGCACGCACAATGTAAAAGAGGCTTTGCCTGTTGGGCTTAAGACCCAAACACTGTGCTTGGCACATGGTCCATCCCATTTGATGGTGAATAACAGCTTTGGTTGTTATTAGTGAGGAATGAGTTCCACCCTGAGCCCTGTACTTGCTCTTGTGTCACATAGGTGAGCTTATGACTGACAGCATCACAGGGACAGGGAGAGGCACTTCTCACAGTAAAGGAAGCCGGCGAGGTATAGAACTGAGATGCTTTGGATAAACATTAAGAAATGCAGGTCTCTATGCAAGTAAACAAACAATTTTCTTCTCAATTATCCACCTTTTTAAATCTGTTCCTATTAAACTCAGTAAGTTAAAAATGCAAAATCAGGGGCTGGCACTAGTTGCTCTTACAGAGAACCATGGGTCCAAAACTACCTGCAACTCAAGGCCCAGATAGCCCATTGCCCTCTTCTGTCCCCTCTCCCAGCTCCTTCATGCATGTGGTGCACATAAGTTCATGCAAGCTTGCATCCATACACAGATAATAAAAATGAATAACCATTTTAATATTAAATTATTACTAAAACATTCAAATAACTCAGCTACTTAGTAAAGTATGAGAAGTGATATGCATGAAGGATTTGGGAAAGTTGTATGTAAATGCAAAACTTTAAATGTCATCCAAGAATAAATGATTCCTGAAGCTTCTACCTACTTCTCTCCTTCCTCAGTTTTCTGCATGTTAGGAAAGGCAGTGTGAGCCAACAGTCCTGGCAGAGGTAACACATGTCACTTACAGTTCAGAGAAGGTTAGCCTGCTGCATACTATCTTCCCCATGATGGCAAACCCTTGAGGTCAATTACTGACAAGATGGTGCCACAAGATGGCAGAGTTTGCCTCAGCACATATCCTGGGTGGACTCCAAGGCTGGGATCTCCTCACCAACCGGCACACTGCCTGAGTTTCTTAGTCATTCCATGTGAATCAGAAATAAAGGTTTGTTACGCTGAGCTTCTCAGATCTAGGGGTTAATTTCAATATCACCTCAGGCATCTACCAAGAGATCCTTGTGGTTTATTAATTATTAACAAAACTCCTGAGATTCTTGTTAAGATCTGTTTATGATTTTTTCCTGTGTAAACTGACACCCAAGATAGTTAACTCCCTTTTTGTGATTTTATTGGGAACAGTGCTATTGTTTTTCACAGAGGATAACAGGCTAAATAACAATGGAAATGTCAGACAAGAAGAAACTTTTTGGACCCTGAGAACTTTACTCTTCCTCTCCAAGTTTCTTACATCTACAAAGTAGTACAGAATTTTTTCCCAGAAAAGAAAAATATGCCATACTTCATTTGCAGAAATGACTTCAAAAGATTTTGAGATTTCCAATGAATACTTTGTAAACTGGATTCTGCCCCTTTGGAAGCTATTTTCATAATTTTGAGCTGAAATTTAGGAAGGAAAAGATTTTGTTCACTAGAAAAAGAAAATAACCACACAAATGTTAATCTGACATCGAGATAACCTAAACAGCTTGCGAATTCTGGTTCTGAGGAGCAGTCTCTGTGTCTCTTTAGCTTGTCTCTCCTTGCTTTGTAACCCAGCTGTCTCGTTCCTATTCATAATGTCATATTTTGTGGAAAATAGGCATATTCAAGGATAAAAAACATATGTGGACATCTATCCCTTTATCACCAGCACACAAGCTTTTAACACAAAGTTATTTTAAAATAGATCAAGAGACCTTGGGATCCAAGTTGCTTCTCTATTAAAGGAAAGAGACTTGGCCCCAGAAATTCAATTCTGGAAAAAAATCCACTGGTGTCCTAAATCACTTGGTAACATAAATCAAATCAAGTGGGTCTTAGAACATAACGCTGATAGACACAACGAGAAAGACAGCTAAAGAAAAACATAACCCTGTGTTCATAACTGCACTCTCGCAAAACTCACAACATTCACTGCCCAGCAGGAATATGTCAAAATAATTAGACAGGCATTTTATGGTTAAGAATCCTGGGAAGGACTCAAATAGTTGTGGGCTGAGAAACGTAGACAGATGTGAGTGAGAACTGAATATGAATCACTGGCTCCCACTACACATGTTTAGACTGGGCAAGCTTCCTTCACCATGGCTGACTGACCTCCCCTACGGATGGAAATCACTACAATATTTTTACATTAGCTTAAGGATGTTTCATAAGCTTAATGGCTGCCTATACTCCATCTCTTGGAACCAGTCAGCTAAAAAAAATATTCAAACTACTTTTTCATAAACTGCAATCAAGATCCCAGAGATAACCCCGTGTCACAGCTCTCCATGACCAAATTCTCCCCAGAGAGAGCTGGTCTCCCAGGAGTGCTGACACACCTAAGTTCACAAGCTCACAGGCTAATAGGAGGGACAAGCTCTAGTAAAAGACAGCAGGACCAGCTAACACTAGAGATAACCAGATGGCAGAGGGCAAGGGCAAGTATCTAAACAACAGAAAGCAAAGCTACTGAGTCATCAGAACTCAGTTCTCCCATCACAGCAAGCCCTGGATCCTCCAGCACCAGAAAAGCAAGATTCTGATTTAAAATCACATCTCATGGTGATGATAGAGGACTTTAAGGACATAAATAACTCCCTTAAAGAAATACAGGAGAACACAAGAAAACAGATAGAAGCCACAAAAGAAGAAACACATAAATCCCTTAAAGAAATACAGGAAAGCACAAACAGGTGAAGGAATTGAACAAAACTACCCCAGGATATAAAAATGGAAACAGAATTAATAAAGAAATCACAAAGGGAGACAACCCTGGACATAGAAATCCTCGGAAAGAGATCAAGAGTCATAGATGCAAGCATCACCAACAGAATACAAGAGCTAGAAGAGAGAATCTCTGGTGCAGAAAATAACAGAGAAAACATTACACAACCATCAAATAAAATGTAAAACACAAAAAGTTCCTAACCCTAAACATCCAGGACACAAAGAGAAGACCAAATCTAAGGATAATTGGTATAGATGAGAGCAAAGATTCCCAACTCAAAGGGCCAGTAAATATCTTCAACAAAATTATAGAAGAAAGCATTCCTAAGCTAAAGAAAGAGATGCCTATAAACATACAAGAAGCCTACAGAGCCCTAAATAGACTGGACCAGAAAAGAAATTCCTCCTGTCACATAATAGCACAAAAGAAAGAAAGAATATTAAAAGCAGTAAGGGAAAAAAGTCAAGTAACAAACAAAAGCAGATCTATCAGAATTACACCAGACTTCTTACCAGAGACTATGAAAGCCAGAAGATTCTGGGCAGATGTCATACAGACCCTAAGAGAACACAAATGCCAGCCCAGGCTACTATATCCAGCAAAACTCTCAATTACCATAAACAGAGAAACCAAGATATTCCATGACAAATGAAATTTACATAATATCTTTCCACAAATCCAACCCTACAAAGGATAATATATGAAAAACTCCAACAAAAGGAAGGATACTATACCCTAGAAAAAGCAAGAAAGTAATCTCCTTTCAACAAACCCAAATGAAGATAGCCACTCAAACATAATTCCACCTCTAACAACAAAAATAACAAGAAGCAACAATCACTGGTTCTTAATATCTCCTAACCCAATGGACTCAACCCCCCCCCCAAAAAAAAACAGATATAGACTAACTGACTGGACATGTAAAGAGGACTCCGTATTTTGCTAGGAAACACACCTCCAGGACAAAGACAGACACTACCTCAGAGTCAAAAGCTGGTAAAAAAATTTTCCAAGCAAATGTTCCAAGAAACAAACCGGAGTAGCCATTCTAATATTGAATAAAATTGACTTTCAAACCAAAAGTTATCAAAAGGAAAAGGAAGGACACTTCATACTCATCAAAGGAAAAACGAACAAAGATGAACTCTAAATTCTGAACATCTATGCTCCAAATGCAAGGGCACCCACATTCATAAAAGAAACTTTACTAAGGTCAAAGCACACATTGTACCTCACATAATAATATTGGGAGACTTCAACACCCCATTCTCATCAATAGACACATCATGAAAACAGAAACTAAACAGAGACAGTGAAACTAACAGAAACTATGAATCAAATGGATTGAATAGGCAACTATAGAACATTTCACCCTAAAACAAAAGAATAAAACTTCTTCTCAGCACCTCAAGGTACTGTCTCCAAAATTGACCATATAATCTGTCATAAAACAGGCCTCAGAAAAATATTGAAATAATCCCATGTATCTTATCAGATCACCATGAACTAAGGCTGGTCTTCAATAACAACAAAAAGGACAGAAAGCCCACATACACATGGAAACTGAACAAGGCTCTACTCAATGACAACTTGGTCATGGAAGAAATAAAGAAATTAAAAACTTTTTAAAATTTAATGAAAATGAAGCCACATTACCCAAACTTAGGGGGCACAATGAAAGCAGTGCTAAGAGGAAAACTCATATGAGTGCCTCCAAAAGGAAACTGGAGAGATTACATACTAGCAGCTTGACAGCACACCTAAAGCTCTAGAAGCAAATTCACCCAAGAGGAGTAGATAGCAGGTTAATCAAACTCAGGGCTGAAATCAACTAAGTAGAAACAAAGAGAACTACACAAAGAATCCATAAAACCAGGAGCTGGTTCTTTGAGAAAATCAACAAGATAGATAAACCAGAGGGTACACAGACAGTATCCAAATTAACAAAATCAGAAGGGAAAACAGAGACATAACAACAGAAACTGAGGAAATTCAAGAAGTCATCAGATCCTACTACAAAAGCTTATACTCAACAAAACTAGAAAATCTGGAGGAAATGGACAATTTTCTAGACAAATACCAGGTACCAAAGTTAAATCAGGATCAGATAAACCATCTAAAAAGTCTCATAACTCCTAAAGAAATAGAAGCAGTCACTAAGTCTCCCAACCAAAAATAGCCCAGGACCAAATGGGTTTAGTGCAGAATTCTATCAGACCATTATAGAAGACTTCATACCAATACTGTCCAAACGATTCCACAAAATAGAAATAGATGGAGCACTACTCAATTCCTTCTATGAAGCCACAATTACATTTATACTGAACCACACAAAGACCCAACAAAGAAAGAGAACTTCAGAGCAATTTCCTTTATGAATATCGATGCAAAAATACTCAATAAAATCTTGCAAACCAAATCCTAGAACACATTAAAATGATCATCCATCATGATCAAGTAGGCTTCATCCCAGTGATGCAGGGATGGTTCAATATACGGAAATCCATCAATGTAATCCACTATATAAACAAACTCAAGGGAAAAAACCACATGAGAGACAAGCAGGTAGATTAATGGAATAGAATTGAAGACCCAGAAATGAACCCACATGCCTGTGATCACATTATCTTTGACAAAGGAGCAAAACCATCTAGTGGAAAAAAGACAGCATTTTCAAGAAATGGTGCTGATTCAACTGGTGGTCAGCATGTTCATCAAGCAAATTAATCCATTCTTATCACCCTGTACAAAGCTCAAATCCAAGTGGATCAAGGACCTCCACATAAAACCAGATACACTGAATCTAATAGAAGAAAAAGTGGGGAAGATCCTTGAATATATAGGCACAGGGAAAAATTTCCTGAACAGAACACCAATGGCTTATGCTCTAAGATCAAGAATCAACAAGTGGGACCTCATAAAATTGCAAAGCTTCTCTAAGGCAAAGGACACTGTCAATAAGACAAAACAACAACCAACAGATTGAGAAAAGATCTTTACCAATTCTACATCTGATAAAGGGCTAACATCCAATATGTACAAAGAACACAAGAAGTTAGATTCCATAGAATCAAATAACCCTATTTAAAAATTGGGTACAGAGTTAATCAAAGAATTCTCAACTGAGGAATATTGAATGGCTCAGAAGCACATAAAGAAATGTTCAGTTGGGATTTAGCTCAGTGGTAGAGCGCTTGCCTAGGAAGCGCAAGGCCCTGGGTTCGGTCCCCAGCTCCAAAAAAAGAAACCAAAAAAAAAAAAGAAATGTTCAATATCCTTAGTCATCAGGCAAATGCAAATCAAAACAACCCTGAAATTCCACCTCACACCAGTCAGAATGGCTAAGATCAAAAACTCAGGTGACAGCAGATGCTGGAGAGAATGTGGAGAAAGAGGAACACTCCTCCATTGTTAGTGGGATTGTAAGCTGGTACAACCACTCTGGAAATCAGTCTGGAGGTTCCTCAGAAAATTGGACATAGTACTACCTCAGGACTCAGCTATACCACTCCTGGGCATATACCCAAAAGATGCCCCAACATATAACAAGGACACATGTTCCACTTGTTCATAATAACAGCCTTATTTATAATAGCCAGAAGCTGGAAACAACCTAGATGCCCCCCAACAGAGGAATGGATACAGAAAATGCAGTACTTTATACAATGAGTATACAGTCAGCTATTAAAAACAGTGACTTCATGAAATTCACAGGTAAATGGATGGAACTAGAAAATATCATCCTGAGTGAGGTAACCCAGTCACAAAATAGCACACGTGTTATGTACTCACTAATAAGTGGATATTAGGCTAAAAGCTTGGAATACTCGTGATACAACTCATGGACCGTATGAAGCTCAAGAAGAAGGAAGGCCAAAATGTGGTTGCTTCAGGTCTCTTAAAAGGGGGAACAAAATACTCACAGGAGGTAGAGGGTAGGAGGGACTTGGGAGAAAGAGAGGAGGAAAGGAGGAAAAACAAGTACAGGATCAGGTGTGGGAGGAGACAGGGATGATTTAAAGAGGGTCAGGAAATTGAACAGAGGTGTGTAGCAATGGGGATATGGAACTGGGGGTAGCCACCAGAAAGTCCTAGATGCCAGGAAAACAAAAGGCTCCCAGGACCCAGCAAGGATGACATTAGCTGAAATGCCCAACAAAGGGGAGGGAGAACCTGCAGAAACCATATCCAGAGGTTAGGCAAGGCCCCTGACTGGGGGATAGGGCCACCCACTCAACTCCAAATTTTTAACCCAGAATTGCTCCTGTCTAAAGGAAATATGAGGACAACATGTGAAACAGAGCCTGAAGGAAAGGCCATCCAGAGACTGCCCCACCTGGGGATCCATCCCATATCCAGACACCAAACCCAGACACTTGTGGATGCCAAGAAGTGTCTCCTGAGAGGTTCAGCCAGAGCATGTCAAATACGGAGGCGAATGCTAGCAGAAAACCATTGAACTGAGAACAGGACCCCCATTGGAGGAATTAGAGAAAAGATTGAAAGAGCTGAAGGGGTTTTCAACCCCATAAGAACAATAATGGCAACCAACCAGAGCTCCCTGGGATTAAACCACTACCCAAAGACTATACATGGACTGACCCATGGCTCCAGCTGCATGTGTAGCAGAGGATGGCCTTGTTGGGCACCAATGGGAGGAGAAGCCCTTGGTTCTACCAAGGATGGACCTCCCAGTGTAGGAAGGGCGGGAAGGGGGCTGTTTGGGGAGGGTGAACACCCTCATCGAGAAAGGAGGGAAAGGGCAGGGATAGGAGGCTTATGGACAGGAAACAATATCTCTTTGGTTTGGGTTGCTTTACCCCTCCAGCTGGGTTTGTCTAAATGTTTCCTCACAATGAGACCAAGGTCAAACATTTGGACTCGTGGCTTAGAATATTTACCTTCTTTATATACATTTTAAAATTACACAACAGATTGTTCAAACGTTTTGTTTCAGTCACAGTTACATTAAATAATTGCACCCTGTAAAGTAAACAGTGTCCATTTCTAGTTAATAAAATCCTTGGGAAGAGGATGAATGTGCTTTGATTTATACTGCCATTCCACTGAGGTAATTTTTAAATTATCATTTCTGTTTGAATGGAAATTTATGCACATTCATATAAGCAGTAAAACTGCTTCTGGGGCCAAAATTTAAATTTAGACATGACATACCTATCTCCCTAAAGCAAGAAACCTTCTATTCTCATGCAAGTAAGTCTAAAGCATTCCCCTCCTCCCTCCATTGTGTTTCACAGCTCGTGTTTCATCCAGAGCAGCGTGACAACACCCTTTAGCTGAACAGTTTCTAACTGCTTTTTTAAAATGATCATGGTTAAAGTACAGACAGCATCGAGTCAGTGGGTGCTGATATAAGACACATATCGGCTGTATCAAACACTCGGTTGTCATCTTCCCTTCATGTTCCTGTCTTTGCATTTGATACACATAAAATCTCACATCTCCACTTCGTCCCTGGAAAGGCTTAATATCATGTCTTCCACCTTCCCCAAACAGAAGGAACAGCATTTCAGGATAAATACCAGCAACTCTACAAGAATTTCTTTGCATGCTAAACTAGACCATTTTTCCTCTTCACCTTTTACGTTGGTCCTTGTGAGACTTCCGTTTAGTTTAGGGTATAGTCAGGGAAGGCTTGGAAATGCATGCATGTGATTTGAGTTTCTAGGCAGACAGACCATCCAGGCAGAACAGCAGCGGGCTCCCATGCTGGATGGCTAGGACCCTGGCCACCTCCGGGAAGGAGAGGCTGTGGTTGTCACATAGGTGAGACTAGACACAGAATGCTGTCTTCCTTGTCTGCGTTCGGAAAGCTCTTAAAGAAAATGGGTGTTCTTTTTCACTGATGAAAACTGTTCCCATCTCCAGAAAGCCTCTGTTAACATGGCAGACAAGGATCCATTCAGTCTCTCATCCATGTGCAATTTCTTTAACGCTCAGCAATTTCAAAGCTCATTTCAAAGTGAAAGAGTAATTTAAGAGGCCCAAGTAATGAGCATGACATTACTGTCCTTGTCTAGTGTCCAATTTCATAGAGAAGTCAGGACAGGGCCCCGAAATACATGCAAGGAAGGAACTGAACTGTCTTTGCAATATTCAGAGTTCTTCGAATGTAACAGCATTTTCTTTAGAATTGGCATATTATGCACTCCATTAAAAGAAAAACTTCTTTGTTCCAATTCTAAGAAAAATGTTCTAGCCCTTCATTTGAGTTGGATTTTAAGCCAAGCACAGTAAAGGAAGCTGCAGTGGGGGTTATGCTCTGAATATATAAATTGCTCCAAGAGAAATAAGTGGGAGACGTTTCAACTGTGAAGCCCTTGCTAGGATATATACCATTCTTCCTTCTCCTCCAACCCCCAACATACTCCTATTATCTTCAAATAATGAGAGGCTGCCTGCAGTTAATTTAATCACTGTGATTTCCTAAGAAATGAAGACTAATGTCTTTTGAAAATTAGTCCAATTTTATCTTTGAACATGAGTTTAAAACTGTTAAAATGACTACTTTCAATAATATATTAACCTCCTCAAGGGGTATTAGTTATTCTCACAATCTTTCTAAATTAAAAAAATGATATTAGTGCCTGAGTTTTTTTGTTCAATAAAAATACAACTTTAAGATACAATTACTTTTAACAGTTTTCTCAAGTTTAAACCCTTTGGGTGTCAGTCCATCAAACATAGCCTGAAAAAAAATTTTTTTCTTTCTAAACACAAAATCAGAATGAATCCATTTTATTGTCTTATGTAAAATCAAGTTGAAATTAAGTAGAAGATAAATAGACAAAGGAGGGTGGGAACAGGGAGATGATTCAGTCAGTAAAGTATTTGCTTTGCAAGGAAGCGTGAGGATGAGAGCTCTCTGCTTGGAACCCACAGCAAGAAGAGGGGAGGGGGCATACAAGGCTTTGTGATGTGTGTTTGTAATTCCAGATCTGAGCAGGCAGGGGCTGTGAGATCTCTGGGGATCCCTGGCTCTCTAGTCTAGTCTACTTAGAATTCCAAGACTGAGAGAGACCCTGTCTCAAAAAAAAACAAGGAGGAAGACACCTGAAGAATAACCAACCCAAAGGTTGATCTCTGGTCTCTATACATATGTTCATGCACACACACACACACACACACACACACACACACACACACACAAATCTAGACTAAAGGAATCTTACAAGAACAGCAACAGTAACAGAAATAATAGCCAAGTGTTTGTTTTGGTGATCAAATAACTTGTGGGTGTACATGCTAAATGCTGGATATGCTAACCACTCTACTACTCATGAATGATTACCCACATGGTCCCCAACCTTCTTCATACACATGCATGCACATGCACTACTATGCACACCCAACCTTTCTGATGATTATTTGCACAGCGACTCATACTCTCTTTTGCCTCTGGAGAAGAAAACAGAGGAGAATGTGGGCCTGTGACCTCTGCATGAGGAGCCCCTGCCTCTTCCCAGGCCACCACACTTCCTTGCTTGCTTTTTCTGTAGCCAGGGTCCCTTGTCCACTTCCAACACCAGCTTCCATAAGGGCATTTAATTTATCAGCCACATGTGGACATGTTTAAACTACAGAGCAGAGACATGTAGCCCTTCTTCCCAGGCCTCTCAGACCCCATGCCTGAGTCCCTGAATTTTCTGAGGTGGCCCAGCATTCACCAAATACTCTCTGCCCCAAGAGGCAACCTCACTTATGCATGTGTTAAGCAATTGCCTGTCTTCGCTGCAGGTTGACAGGCCATGACAAAGGTTTTCTTCCTTGCCACTATTCAGAATGCTAGATTTCTAAATAATTACTATATGAAGATACCAACAGTCTTGTCACTCTGTGAATTCTCTGCATGTTTGTTAAGAACAAAGAAATGCATGAGAGAAAAGAAAGAGAAAAAAAAAAACACTATTAGACTGACCAGTCAGCAAGCCAGGCCGTGTAAGAAAGGAAGTACAGCCAAGGGCTACCAAGTGAAGAGAGGGTGAAGAAGACAAGGAGCTACAAACACGGGACAGCCACTCTGTCCTTTAGCCTGCTCTCGTGTATTTGAGCTCTAGAGTCTCTCTCTCAGGGTAGAGATTCTTAAGTACCATGTACCAACATTCAGAAGTGGGGGGGGGCAAGTTCTACAGTTATTCTAACCTAAGTGTGTGTGGCACTTGATGACAATGGTGGGAAAGCCAGCAGCAATGACTTAGGGCTCTGGGAAGGGATGTGATGAAGCCAAGAGAGCCTGAGACCAAGCATAGGAAAGAGGGAGAGACTATATATAGATGGATGCTAAGCGCTTATTATACGATGACTCTGTCCTCTACTCTTCCTCCTTGCCCCAACCCTGTTACACTTTTAAGTGTTTGGACCTCCATGAGGCAGGCTCCTGACCCACCAGAAAATGCAGGGGGATAGGTTTATATCCTCACATGACAATCGCTACACACAAGCAAAGTGCATTAGACCTGTCTTGACCATTCGTCCTGAGTCTGTCGGAACTAAAGCATCTCTTTCACTTTGGAAAATTAAGTCATTTGGATATTTACAAATACATATTCACACTGTCGTAAACTTAAAAGTGAAAGAAAACCCCTCATAAAATGGAACAGAAAGTAGCTTCCTCAAATCTGCAAGCAACCACTGTATATTGTATACTGTCTCCTTTGCCTCTTCTGCACCTTGTGGAGATGTGCAGCCTAGCAGGGTTAGACTGAGTAGAAGACTCGTGTCTCCAATGATTAATCTTAGTCGTCTGAGTGGGTAGGGTTTAGGCTGGTACTCGAGCTGCTTGACAAGTCACATCTGGACACTTGAGGAAACAGACCTGGCACTGTACGAACCTTATTCAGCACTCACCGTGCTTAGTACAGCACCTACGAGCACCAACGTTCTGCAGAGCGATCCATTCTTACCCAAGCCATTGAAAGACGGCTCACGATGCAGAAGAAGGTGAGAGTGCATTCATTCTCAGTGTTTGGAAACCAATACAAGAAACCCAGAAATAATCTGGAAAGCAAGATCAGTAATATCTCTGAGGCTCGATGAATGGGCTATCTCAAGAATGTCATTAGTGAACAGTTCCACATTTTTCAGGAAAGAATGGCATAAGCGGCAGAGGGAAGAAATTGAATTAAAAATCTACTATTCATAAGAAAATACAGGGCTTGGGATCCTATGACTTGATTTTTACTTTTGAAGCAGGGAGTTCTTGTTTAAAGAGTCTCACTTTGTAGCCTCGATTGGCCTCGAACTCATTTAGTAGCCAATGCTGGCTTCTAACTTATAATCCTCCTGCATCAAAACACCTGGCTTTCCAACTCAGTTTTAAAGAACTATTAAATTTTCATCTAAGACGAACGTTTGGGAAAAAATAAAGAGCTTTCCTATACACACCCCTTGACTTAACAGTTTCTAAATTTTCCTTTCTAAAAAAAATGCCCTTTACAGTTGATTTCTAAAGAATGATTTATTATTTTCAAATGATTTGAAGCCAGAAGCTTAACTTTAACTTTGCAACCTGCTCCGGAGTCAGGAGTCGGGAGAGCTACTTTCGTAGTCCCAAATCAAGAGGACGTCTTTATTTATTCATAGAAGACTGTGCCCAGCTAAAACTGACTCACACCCAAATAAGGCAAAAGAAAAAGAAAGTAGCACTTTAAAAAAAAAAAAAAAAGCAAGAACTGTTCATACCCCCTTCTTGCGGCAGAGACCCTATGACGTTTACTAACTCCAGTGTTACATATGTGCGCATGCCCAGAATCAGAGCTGTAGCAGTCCGCTGCAGACAGCTCATGTGGACAGTGCAGTTCACCTCCTACAGCCAGGACCAATCGTAGCTTTTTTTGTTCTGTTTTTTAAAGATTTTATCTATGTAAGATTTTTAAACATTTTATCTATGTAAGTACACTGTCACTGTCTTCAGACACATCAGAAGAGGACATGACAGATGGTTGTGAGCCACCATGTGGTTGCTGAGAATTGAACTCAAGACCTCTGGAAGGGCAGTCAGTGCTCTTAACCTCTAAGCCATCTCCCCAGTCCCCGTTTGTTTTGTTTTAATCGGTTGTCTGCCCCAGCACAGCGGGATGTGAAGCTGAAGGAGGTTGCCCTGACCAATATAACCAGCAAGAGGGGGGCATCTCCACGTCCACAACTACCCCTGGTCTGTGCAGAATGCGTTTACTCAGGCAAAGAGGTCAGACTTTTGTTTGTTTGTTTTTGTTTTGTTTTTCTCTCTCTTGTGGTTTTCTTTCCAAAAGTCAAGTTCTGTGCCTCGATGGTTTATCAAAATCATTGGTTGGCTCAGTTTTTAAAACATGAAGACCCGTTTCTCTAAGACATTCAGGCAACTTGTGCCAGTGTAGACTCATGAGCATTTCATCGGCTTTCCAAACACCGTTTGCAGGGTGGAAGGCATTTCTCCCCTAATAGCTAGTTGTGCCTGTCGGTTTGCTTTAGACTCCAACAGGAGAAAAATGTCCAAGTGTATCTATCTGCGAGGATGTCTCCACGTAGGCTTAGCTGAGGTGGGTAGACCCGCTCTGCAGGTGTTAAGTGCCCTGCCCCAGGCTGACGTCCCAGACTGCAAAAAGAGGCTCAACGCTCATTTCTCTGGCCCCCATCTGTGGGCACAACATGACCTGCTGCCTTGGGCTTCTACCACTCCGCCTTCCAAACCATGATGCACTGGACCCTGAACCACCAGCCCAAATCAATTGTTTCTTCCTAGATTTTGTCAGGTATTTTTGTGCCCACAGCAAGGAAGGTAAGGAACAAACCATGATCAGTGCTCTGTGTTCCTTCCAATGAAAGAACAACCGTTTATTTCACAAGCACACATTGAAACACATAGCAAAATCCAAAATACAAAACTAAGTGAAATATAAAAGTATTACTAGTTAAGATGACTCACTAAGCCTCAGGAAATATTCCTCAACTAGTTCAAACATACATGTAAGGCTAAACTGTAGCTCCAGGGTACAGCACTTGCTTCACATCTGTAGGGCCCTATTTTTGATCCTTAGAAATACACACAAGCACACATGCATACACACAAGCACTCAAAGTTATTTACTGAGAAATATGCTTTCCTTTACCAAGCAAGCAAAGTATAGCCCTTCCAAAATATAAATCCAGTCAAGAATGATGGTTCCCTCCTGTAGTCCCAGGATTGCTGTGTTTGAAGCCCAGAACACAGGTGAATTCTAAGTCAGGCTAGGTTACACAGTGAGAGCTTGCCTTAATTGCACAAAATTAAATATATATATGTGTGTGTATGTGTGTGTGTGTATGTGTGTGTGCGTGTATGTGTGTATGCATATACACATATATAATATATACATATATACATATGTAATATATATACACATTCATATATTCATGTGTGTATTAAATTATGCCTATGTGTGTGACACATAATCAATTTCCCATGAGCTTTGCAGAGACAGACATTTCACGTTCTTTATTAACTATTCTTTTACATGATCAGTAAACATTCTTTTGGGCAATAACATAATATAGATAAAAGGTTGGATATTTGGTCGTATAAACCATAAAAACAATGGTTATAAGCAAGGAATTGGTTCAGTGAAATGACCTTGACATCTAGCCATGAAGAAAAGACACAGAGCAACTGTCCCAAGCCCAAACCATCCTCTCTGTTAGGGCCTCCATGTGTAACTGGTTTACAATCAATAAAATCCATAAAGCACGTTAACTCACCCACTTCCTGAAGCATATATTTTGCAGTTAATTATCTTTGGGCAGGCACAAAAAAGTCCTACCAATTACAGCTAAAATATTTCACTGTGCTAAACGTGTTGTAATTGAAATAAGCATTATTTTAGCTACATCGGTCTCTGAGGATAAAACCCATTGTACCAAGTGTAGACCATATGGGCTCCTCAGTCTGTCTATTGGTACTGTAACAAAATACCAGAGGCTGGGGAATTTATAAACAATAGAAGCTTGTTTGGCTCATAGCTCAAGAAGCTGGAAAGTTCCAGAGGTGGCATGAGGTTTTAGTCATAACAATGCAGAACAACACTACGCACACACCGACTCAAGATAGGAATAATGAAGCCAAACATCTTGTTTTTATCAAAAGCCCACATCTGAGACATCAAATCCATTCCCTATAGAACAGCAATAGCACATTCATGAATTTCGTGACTAGCCCATCTCCTAAAGGCTCGACTCCTAACACCAGCAGAATAATATACATGAGAAATACATCAATATCCTATCAGTATTCTCTATAGTCTTATGCAGTTTACCTAGGAGCAAGCCCATGTCCCAGAGAGTTCCAAGTGGTGCTTTTGCAGGTGCGTCCTTGAGACATTTGCTCTGTTGGGGCCCTATGGAAACACCACATCTCTGGAATTGAGATATTGTGATTTTTCCAGAAAAGCATATCCCCCCTGCTGCCTACAAACTTGCAAACCTGGGGTCTCCACTACATTATAAGGAACATGTTGGTTCTCCCTTTATCTGCGCCTTGCTCCCCTCAGCATGAACTAGAAGAATTGATGGGGATACAGGAAGTCACAGGACAGCAATGATGCCTACATTTTAGGGGTCATCTCCTGGGGCCAGACAGTAAGAGCAACCAGAAATCTGAGCTGTATTCCAAGGAGTATGAGAGTCTCCAGCACCAGAGACTACATGATCCAGGCAGTCCTCCAACCCCGAAACATGAGTGTGGTGTTTTTAAAATGTACCTCTGAGTTTCCTGTTCTCCAGACTGCTGGAGTGTTTTTCTTTAATCCGCAGCATAGAATTAGCCACATTTCAGTCCTTGCCAGGAACATTAAATCCAACCGACTGCACCTCAACCCAAACGCTCTGTTATGATAAAATTATGTATGAACTACTTTTAAAGACCTATCTCATTCCTCTCTATCCTAGACCTAGACCCTGCGGAAGAACGTGTTCTTTGAAATCACGTGCAGAATCCAATGTGGAGCACTTCCATTGTGGAGCCGCATTAATCTATAACAATGTAAGAATCACTAATGTTTATTTCAAGGGTTAAGTGCCTCCAGGCAGGTGACATTAAAAAACTAAGTAAATAAATTCCTTAAAGTCCCAAGGGCATCTTCAGGCCTAGAGAAATATGTCTTTGCCTGGTACAGAGAGGTTGGAAAATGCAGTCCCACTACAGTAAAAGCACTGTGAATAGCATTGCACAGAGCAGCCCTATCTGCCAAACTGTACATGTCACATCATAGCCATCTGCAAGCTCGGAAGAGAATACTCACTGGAACCCAACTCTGCCAGTGTCCCTCCCCAGTCTCACAAGCATGGAGAAACAGATACACTTTGCAAGAAGGCACCTCTAGAGCGTTTTGATATTTCATCCCAAGCTGGCTAAGATACATGGAATAAACTTGCCTATAGTTTTCAACCATGAAACATTTTCTTATTTGATTGATGTGATCATGAGTCTATGGCTAATTATTTCTTACCTTTGACATTAAAGTCTTAGAAACCAGAGGCTTAAAAACAGGGAGAAAGGGGGTTTAGCACTGAGATAGGATCTTGTGTAACTAAGGCCAGCCTCAAATTCTCTACGTAGCCAAGAGTAGCCTTGAACTCTTGATCATCCCGCCCAGTGCTCCCAAGTGCTGAGAATAAGGTGTTCACCACCATGCCCAACTAGGATCAGAATTCTATCCTATTTCAGGAAAACCACAGAACCATTCCACGAAAACTTCACATATCAGTTCATTTCAGAGATACTGACACAGAGGGTACATTGGAAACATGGCTGCCACCAGTCTAGTAGGTATTGGTAGAGGAGCCTCAGCGCCCCGAAGGCTCCTTGTTCCCTAGTAAATCCCAAGGCCCCTGCTCACTCCAGTTGCAGGTCTTCTCTTAGTTTGTTGCATAAGAACACACAACATGTCACATCTTTTCTCCAGTGTAAATTACGTTATACCACATTGTCAAGGAAAGGACCAGATGGATTTTTTTGATGACCCAAAGAATTGGGGCAGGAGAAAAAGTCAAATCTGGAGCTTCATGGACCAGGTGAAACAGTCTTTTAGAGAGCTAAGGGGCCCTCTTGGGTTTGGAGTTGCTCAAGAGAAAGGTAGACTAGCTCAGTGGGATGACACAGATAGAAAGAGATTTCTAAAGAGCTGGCAGTTTAATTGTAGAATCAGGCTTGTAAGTAGACACTTTGTATATAGTTCAGAGAATAAAATTACCTCACTGAGCTAGTAGGGTTTTTTTTTTAACCTCAGTTCCTGCCCCCAGTGTCTTTATTGGCATAAATATTAGATCATTTAAAAGGTTAAATATTACTCCTGATGAACTAAGTTTAATAAACCCAGAACCCATGTGAAGGTAGAGGGAGAGATCTAATTCTAAAAAGTGCACTCTAGCTTCCACAGGCACTATGACATGTGTCCCCCAATACCTACCTACCCACCCCTACACACACAATACATGTAATAACTACAAAGTGTTTAAGACTATAAAATTAACAAATATGCACAATTATGTTTAAGGTTTTATACTTACACACACACACGCACGCACTTAAAATTTATATCAACTCATAATCTTGCATATGTAATTATATTCATTGGGTTCATGGTTATCACCGAAGTACCTGTGAGCAGAACCGAAGAGGTCTATACATTTGGACGAAGAATGTATCTTCATAGTCACTAATCTCTAACAGAAATTTATCATCTTCAACTGTATATGCTGGCCACAAGCCACGCACCTTAATTTGTGATTTCCCATCCCCACCCCCACAATTCCTGGAATCTCCATTGCCACTTGAGTTATATACAGATATCTTAAGATATTAGGCTTTCTCCCAGCTCATGCTGCTGGATATGTTAATAAAGAAGCACATTGCTCTAAATGCACTTCCCTTGCTGTAATATAAGATTCCCCGACATGGAGTAAGCTAGGGAAGAGAGGATTGGTTTGAGCTCACAATTCCAAGTTACAGGCAGCAGTGCAAGGAAGCCAGGGCAGCAGAAACTTGAAATGGCAAACCTACAGAAAACAGGAGAGAAACAAAGGCAGGCATGCTCAGCGATCAGTCGGCTTACTCTCTCTACACTTAAACAGTCCAAGACAAAGAAATGGCTCCACTCACTGGCAGACTGGGTCTTTCCATACCCATGAGGGCAATCGAGACAATCCCCCACAGACACACCAACATGCCAATGTTATTCATACAACCCCTCACTGAGACTCATCCTAGGACATTCTAGGTTGTGTCAATTGACAGAACTGACCCTCATATACTATTGGTTCATGGGTCCTTTTATCTCTTGATTATTATATTTTAGACACCTGTTCTCCATGAAATAATTTGTGGTTCGCCCAATGCATTGAAGGACACTATCCTGAAGACCTGTAAGTTTCCTTTCATTATAAAGAGCACAGAACAAGTTAGGTTTCTGACATAAAAAATCATTTAAGTGGTATCATAATAGGTGGCTGGCCACTCTAGTTGAAATCTATAACTGACTAATTATGGAATGGTAGCTTCACCTACTTATAAATCACGGAGGGCCCCTTAACTAAAGTGAGTATATATTCTAGCTCCTGTGGTGATAGAAGACTATGTATAGCACACAGGCAATTCAACATCTATGGTTTCCGTTGACATTTGCAGCTTCTGAAAAGGCATGGAAGGGCCCTGCAAAACTTCACTAAGAAGAAAAGACAATCCTATTTGGTTCAATGTTCAAATGTCTCCGAGAAGCTACACATCCTTTGAAATACCTCTCTGTATTCTGCCAATTATCTATTTTCTACCTCCTTTTGTGTGTCAGGCTTCTTCTGCATTTTTATCAGACATCCTGACACTTTTAGCATAAATGGAGTAGGGCAGAAACACAAGGAACTGAAACAAAAGGCTGTCAGTGTGGTTACATACACACACACACACACACACACACACACACACACACACACACACAGAGTGGAATAGCATTTAGGTATTATTACAGTGGTCTCTACTGGGACTGGGGCTTGAGGAATGTGTCAGTGGACAGTTTGAAAGGCAGGGTATTTGTGGTGAGAGCAGCCCATGAGAGCATGGCCGAGGTCCACCTTCCAAGAGTGTCTCCTCTGAGATTCAAGTAGTAAGACAATAAGGACCACAGTGGTAAGGGTGAAACGGAGGTACAGATTCCCCAAAGGGATCAGCTCACTGGAAAGCTCGCCCTGAAGGTTCCTCTGCTATATTTTCATATAAAGCTAAGCTCTGGAGCACACGGCTTCTCCCTGAGTCTCTTTCCCTGGCTGATTGGAGTAGTCAGCTCCCCGCCACACACACACACACACACACACACACACGCACGCACTCTTCTTCATACCAAACTGCCTCCCCATTCCAGACGAGCTGTGGTGAGGAAACAGGACCATGGCTAACTGATAAGAGCACAGGTTGTCTCTTTGTCAGTACACACCACTGAGTTTATTAGTCGGGCTCCTACCACTGTAAGCAATGACATTTTCATGACGGCAGTTGAACAACTGCACATATCATAAGGGTTCTATGTACCTTCTACCCGGGAGGGTCTGCAGCCCGAAATTCATTTCCACACATGACTGTGGTTCAACAATAGAAACCCCACTTAGTTGCTTGGACATACTATAGGAGTAATACCCATGAGGCACCCTTGGTCTGAATTAACGTTGAGATCTCTGAAATCTTTTCTCTTTTCCTTTTCTTTTTTCTCATCTTTTCCTTTTACCTTTTACTGATTGCTGTAATTCCACCAAAGACTTCCTTTTACCCTCCCATCAATTTGTAGATGAGACAAGCACCATGCATAACAAGTCCCACATGAGGGCTTTAGGGTTTGTTGCTTGGAATAAGCATGGTGTGTGGTTCCCGTTGTCAATACATCTCTATTTGTGTGCTGACAATTTGGCTGAGTTGCTGGTTCACTGATGTATGCTAGATGTGTGCATGCGTGTATCAAAGATAACTTCTCAATGAATAAGACTTTACAACACTTGGTTCCCTGTGGAAATCCTCCAGGCACACCTTACTCCTCTGTCTAGACACTAACCCTAGCTTATCCTGGGTTTTGGCTGACAACAAGCCTCCATTGAGTTAAGATTTCCTAAAATATTCACAGCCCTCCAGTCTGCAACCATTAGATATTTCCATCAGAAATCTGGGTCACTGTCATTTTTAAGAAGAGACAAAACCGCACTCCCCACTTCCTCTTTTGTCTGCCCTTTATCTGTCTCATTCGGTTGTGACCAGGCAATATGGACTAGGGACTGTGGATACTCCGGACCCTGCTGCCTCCAGCTATCTGAGGGACTTGGGACAAATGCTATTCACCCCACACCTCAGCTTCCTCGCCTATAAAGTGAAATTAATCAGTGCAATACAGTACCATAATATATGCAATATGAAACAGGGTTTCTAAAGACTGGGTGACATCGTTACCATGAATTTACCCAGTTGGCCTTACACTTCTTAGTAGGAGTGTAATTATTTGCTTTTTTTTTTTAAATCTTTTCTTTTCCTGTCTATAACTCTGCTGCACCCAAACACCTTCAACATTGTTATTATCGTTAAGGAGACACAACAGGACAAGTAAATCTTTCTAATTCCTGTTCAGAACGTGAAAGCAGCAATGTGTCGTACCGTCACGTGGCCACCGTAGACACGGTTGGCATCTTAACACTGCGGCTTTTCTCTTTCCCCTGCCTGCTGAATCACTCCCATGTTGATGACATAGCATTAGGAAAAAGGACACTGAGGTGGCTCATTTACTTCGCTTTTTACCCATCATTTACTTTTAAAGGAACTAAAAATAGGGCCAGTGTCCTGGCTCCAGACGCCTGCGCACGTGCTCGTGCGCCCCCGGTAACGAACACGGGCCCCGATTCTGAATATCCTTCTGTGAGAAGAGTCTCGCTGTGCACCACATCTCCCTTCTGCCTGTACCACACTCTCCGTTGCAAACACACCTCAAAATGGACTAAAAAGCGTGTCTGACTGAGTGAAGCTCTTTTTCTGTGCTAAAGCGCTCTCATGAACGGAGAGCCTGAAAAGGCCACACCTATATCGAATATTCTGCCTGCTGAGAAGCTGACTAGAACTTCCTTCCTACGCAGCTGAATATTGCATACCAAAACCAAAATCATCTCGAGCCGGAGTCTTAATAGCTATTGATTAGCCACCTTTGTATCTAACCTAGCATCCTTCCTGCTTTTAGGTAAAACCTGTAGAATATATTAATTTCTGACAACCCAAAGGCTAAGACTGTCACCAGACAGCATCTAGAACCTCTTGAAGGCTTCTCCCTGATTAGCTGTAACCCCATCTGCTGTGCCCACCAACACATTTGTTAAATGCATTGATTTACGTGTTCTGCTATGGAACAATCCTGGGCAAACAGAATCTGTCTTCTCAGGCCACAGTTACTTTTTCTTGGCTTGGAACACACCAGCTCTTACCCCCTCAGAGTGAGAGCAGGGGTTCTTGTTGACCCACCGAGACTGTGTATGTGAGTTACCTTCCTGAGCAGCATTCTCTACTACTCATGGACAAATACCAACTAGAGGCAAGCAAACACACCCCTCCCACAAGGATTCCGCCGCTAGAAAGACAAAAGGCATTTCTGGGCTGTCATTCACGGTTCACAGTGCTTGTCCTGCACATCTTAGGGGAAAGGTGTGCGAGGGGAGAAGTCGACTGTGGAAAGAGATGTGAACAGAATAAGGGCCCAAAAGGTGAGATGGATTCGCTTAAATCCTTCCCAAGAGACTTTAACGAAGGCTCAATTCTAACTACTTACTGCTTAATCCATCTTTGTATACAAACTTATCCGAAAGCCAACCTTCTTCCCCCTCCACCAATCAAAGTTTCACGGACAACAGAGGGCAATGCATGCTTCTTCTCCACTTCAGACATCCTGAAAGAGTATGGTCCTTTCCCAGCAAAGCCTACCTTTGTTTTGGTTTGTCTTTGGTTTTAGAGTTGATTAAGAAAGGGTTTTATGGGGCTGGAGAGATGGTTCAGTGGCTAAGAGCGCTGACTGCTTTTCCAGAGGTCCTGAGTTCAAATCCCAGCAACCACGTGGTGGCTCACAACCATCTGTAACGGGATCCGATGCCCCCTTCTGGTGTGTCAGACTAAATAAATAAATCTAAAAAAAAGAAAGGGTTTTACAAAGAACATACATGGGCAGGACCTAGGCCTCCCTGCACATATGTAGCAGATGTGCAGCTTGGTCTTCATGTTGGTCCCAAACAATGAGAGGGGGCCATCTCAAACGCTATGCCTGTACATAGGATATGTTCTTCCAGCTGAACTGCCTCAGAGGAGAAGGGGAGCTGGAAAGGGGGAAGGATTATGGTAGGGGGTGACCGGGAAGAGGGCAGTGAGTGGATAAAATATAAATCTTTTAAAAAGAAAGGGTTTTTAATATAGATTTGAACCCGGGTATTATTGGCTGTTTCATTCAAAAAGTTACATGAACTAATAAAACTTGCTGTGCCTTTGTGTCTTTTAAGCGAGTTTCATCTAAACATGGGGATGAGCTAGTGAGAAGTTTGGAGGTGCAGGCTATGCTGGAAGACAGTGAGAGAGAGGTAGCCTTCCAGTGTCTTTCACTCATAAAGGTTAGGAGTTATAAGTGCAATGTCTAATGTATTGTCCAGTTCACAGTATTGCATGTTTTTATGTGAATGACTTGGCAATGTGGACACAGCTCTCATCTCACTGTGTGCGAATGAAAAAGGAACCCTCTTAGGAAGCACCTAGTCACCTTACATGAAGAGTTTCATAATGTCGCAGAAGAGGAAGAAAGCCAACGTTTGTTATGACACTCTCTTCTAAATAATGTAATTAGTACAAATAAAGAAAAACAAACACGGATCATCTACCTAGTGCCTCTCCATCTCTCGAGAGCGCTTCGTCTGAGCTTGGTGGTAAAGTCAAACTACATCTCACATCCTTACAGCCCTCTGGAACCTCTTTCCTTTAGGTTAGAGGAGCCCATTCTGTAATCTGTCCCCTTCTGCTACAGATGTGATGGCAGCCTCTCACAACTTGCCATTGGGAAAGTCTGCTTGGAAACACTTGGACCAATATAAAGACTCATGTCAAGAGATATTATAGAAGAGCTGAGAGCAATTTTATGGATAGGCAAGTGAGCAGAAGCTCAAACGCAGCCAAAATTTCATACAGAAATGGTAGAGGGATGCTGCTGACCGGCTCGCTCTTTATCCTGCGTGTGTAACTGACTTCCGTACTCAGTTCAGGATGCCTGCCCAAGGATGCTACCACCCAAAGTGGACTTTGCCTCCAACATCAATTAGCAGTCAAGAAAATGTCCCAGAAATATGCTCACAAGCAGATCTGATCAAGGCAATCCCCTAAATGAGAATTTCCTGGGATAACTCTGAGCTGTGTCAAGTTAACTAAGAAACCCTGTCACCAAAATCAGGAGAGAAATTATGAGAAAATAATACTATTTTTAGATGCTAACACACACAAAAAAATCTTATAATATCATCAAGTTATATCCCGTAATATGTCTAAAGATAATATATCCCAGAATTCAAGTTTAACCTATTTTAAAAAAGACAATCAGTATGATTTTGCCCAATGATGAAAGAAAATAGAAAATAATTTTAGGATCAGCTCAGTAGATACAAAAGAAGCATTTAATAAAATTCAACACTCATTTGTGATAAAATAAAAATGTAATTAGTCTCACAGAAAATTATGAACTGGAAAACTTCCTGAAAAATGATGTCACTAAAACTGCACCCCACATCGTAGCGAATGGTACAAGACTGGCCATTCACCCACTGAGCCAGCAGCACTACCAGGGAATCAACCTTACCACTGAGAATCTCCATTCAGAATTGTTCTGGGGACACAGCCAGTACACAAATAAAAGGAGAGTACATAAACCATATCAATAAGGATTGGGGCATGAAGCTCAGTAGTAGAGCATTTGCCTAGCATACACAATATCCTGGGTTCAAGACATCCCAACAAAGCAGGGGAAAGGAGAAGGAAGAGAAGGCCATGGGAGGGAGGGAGGGAAGGAGGGTAGAAGAGAGGGAGGGGAGGAAGGAGGGGGAGAAACAACATTAGGCAAACTGATATTCCCTTTATTCATACATGTCACAGTCCATATACAGCTATGGACTGCAATCGCTAACATTGATTCTCAACTTGGAAAGATATATATGTGTGTGTGTGTGTGTGTGTGTGTGTGTGTGTGTGTATACACAGGCCTGTGTTATTTTAAATACCCTGACACTAGATGCATTAAGAAAAAAGAGATAATGTGACAGATTTATATGAAGGAACACAGTAAAAAAAAATGCAAAGAAGCTACTATTGATAACGCAGATGACTGATAACTTAGGTTGCGCTTATACACAGTGGACTTCGGAGCCTGTATTCTGAGGTGAGAGCAGCAGGAGGCTCTGGGCCCTTCAGGACCACTGAGTAGAGGAAAATCAGAACCCTGGTCCCCTGTGGGAAGAGGAAGAGGTGACACCGGCACTGTAATGTGCTCAATGAGGAATATCCTTTCTTGATGACCGTGTGGGGCTCCATGCCAATGTGCATGGCTCACCCACATCCCTTATGAAGGCCATAGATGGATGACGCAATGCGGGGGACAGAAGATAATCCTGGGACACTGTTTTGGTGAACCTAAAATTAAACTTGAAAACAAAAATAAGGAAATGGGGCATTTGACTCTTCCCCCCCAGAAGAGAAGCCAGAGCAGCCTCGGATGACAAAGGCACAGTCCGCGTTCATTTCCACCTTCAGTCACACAGTGCCTCTTTAACAGCACATAGTGTGCACATAGCATGCATTTGATGGCACTCATGCCTGTCCCTCCATTCGACCATAAACAAGATTCAACCTCACCATCTGCAATCGATGAACATGTCTAACACCAGAGTGTTAGCAGTGAGTGAGGCAGTGCGTGCGTGCGTGTGTGTGTGTGTGTGTGTGTGTGTGTGTGTGTGTGTGTGTGTGTACTTGTGTGTATGTGTACAGGCATATGTGCATAGGTGTGTGCCAACATGTATGTGTCCATGTGTGTGCACACATGTGTGTGTTTGTGAATGGGACAAGTAGCTTCACCTCCTATTTTCCAGGATGAACCAGCAGATCTAACTTTGCCCGTTAACTGGCTTTAGACTCTAAGTGAAGGTAAATAATGATTTGTGTCGCTTCTCCCTGCATTCGGTCAGGATGAATCCGCCTGAAGTGTAAGTCCCCATCTCATCTCTCTTGGTACTCTGCCTATAATTGAACGCACTGCCTGGAACTGAAAGGAAGTATACTAACTTCCTCCCTAAGCCTTCCCCTTTATTCCTCTGCCCAAAATCGTGAGCTATTTATAAAACCTCCAGTCTCCTCATTTGGTTCTACTTAGCTGAACTCACAAACTGTGCATGGTAAATATCAAACCTATAATTTGCGGCTTCCTGTTTCCCAGGTTACTCCCAAGAAGCCTGTGTGTGACTATTTTCCTAGTTAAATATTTACACACATACTTGGGGTCCATAGTAGTTCATATTTGACAGGATTTAACATTACCTCCATCTGCTTCTCATCTAATGACTCGAAAAACAAAAAAGTGCCAACTAACATTCTTTGAATTTATTTGTACAAAAACATTGTCTCCACTCTTGTTCTGAAGCATTTTCTATAAAAAGGAAACAGACCTTGCTCCTCCTGCCCCACCCCTTCCCACCCTTTCTAGATCCAGGCTTCTCTTGATCATCAGAGTGATTACTTCCCGAGCTTCATCATAGAATGTTTCGAGTCTTCTTTTTATCAGTGTGTGAAAAGCACAAAGCTCAATTGTGATACGAAGGGAAAGAATATCATGTTTATATCTTAAACAGACTCAAAAAGCAACAGCTGGCTTTGGGAATGGCCCTTCAGGTTTAGCAAGATCAAACTGGCCCATTCTCACTGCTGGTACCAACTGCTTGGGGTCTGTTCCACACTCCACAGGTGCAGCTCAGGCATGGGCCTCTGAGAGAGAAAATTCTCAGCGTTTACAGGTCCTATCATTCCTTAGTCTCTAAAAGTTCAAATCGGAATATAAACACGTGTCTTAACTCTCTCCTAACAGAAGAGGTCAGTGGTGTTTTTGACGCATGCATTTTTAGCACAAATAGAATACATAGGTTACATACAATAATATGCCTTTCATGTCACTAATTCAGAATAAATTGGTTTGAGCTGACTTTCAGTTCTGTTGCTCTGAGTTTCAATATTTAAATCTGATTCCTCATCTTTATTCATATGTGGTTGTCTAAGCCATGACAAAAGGAAGTAAGAAAGAGTGAAAGCCAGAAGCTGACCAAAATCTGCGTGCATCAAAGAAATGGAAATCCAAGAGATGACTGTTTTCAACGATTCTGAAACACAATTTTCCAATCTGTGTCTAATTTGAAAACTTAGCTGTTTTCTTTCACGTTTGCTGTCTACCTTCCTTTTAGACACTTCACAGCTCAGCAGACTCTGGAAAGAGGGGGCTGGAGAAAATAAAAGATGAGATGAGATTGGTCTTGACGGCCCCCCAAAAAAGCTTTGTCATCAAGGATCTTTAGAAACTCAGCTCCAATAAGAAATGTAAAGCATCTGACAGTTGACATATTCTCTCAAGACTATTGGTTGTCACGCTGACAATAGATACTTAGTTGGAGGACATTCCAATTTATGATACAATGTGAAAAGTTCTTGTTCATGATGTCTCAGTAAGTCATGTCCTAGGCTATAATGTATCTCTCAACCAGAACTTAGGCACACAGAGAAGTGGTCCTTGTAGACAATTGCTTTGACACTCTGTCTACGTTGGCTTTAGAGTGAGGTGTGCCATTATACTTTGTGAATGAATAAAGTCATACGTGTTGCAAAGTATTTGCACTTGTGAATATATATTACACAGTATGTAAACACTCTAGGAAATTACTTAGGTGAATGTCCAAATTTCTTTCTTGCTCTTTGGAAAAATAAAATATGGTGAGCATCAAGGCAGAAGGGTTGGTTCAGTCTACTTAAAGTGCTTGCTGTGTACACTTAAGGGCCTGAGCTCAGCCTCACAAACCCATGGGAAATAACTGGGCATGATGGTAGGTGCTTGGAGTTCCAGCTCCAGGGGGTCACTATCCGTCCAATTTAGCCTAACTAAAGAGATGTGCTATCTCAAAACAGGAGATGGACCATGCCCTGAGGAACAATACCTGGTCTACACACACTACACACATACATACACACATTCACAGGAACATGTACATACGCACATAAAAACATAATGAACATCAAATACACTGAAGCAAGCTTTCCAAAAATCTGTTTCAAGAGGTAGAAGAAATGATCTTCAACTTTTAAAAATGCAGATAGTGAGACCTTGATACCAAAACCTGACTCAGCATTATAAGAAAGGAAAATTGTAGGCATTTATCACTTCTATGGTTCAAAAATTCTTGGCAAACAATTGACAAATTGAATTGTGCAATACGTAGAAAGTATTATAACTATATAGAATGTATTTCATGCTTAACATTTTCTAAATAAATCACTGTAGTAACAGGAGAAAATGGAAGGAAACAATATGATTGGATCAACAGCTATAAATGTCTACTTGCCAGAAATTTACAACACAGTCATGATTAATACTGAGCAAATGACACATGTCCAGGCATGTAAGCAATAAGAAGAAATGCCACCTTAAAGGCTCATATATCAAAAAGATTACAACTAATATCACATCTATGGTGACATGTTAAATACACACCTATAGTTGGGAACTAAGGTATCTTATCCCATTACTCCTACTCTAAGTTTGCTAGTGGTCTATGCCAATGCAATAAGATAAGAAAAAGAATTAAAGAGGGGAAAAGAGTGTTCCTCAGGAAGAACTTTGACATTGTTCTTAAAACATTCAGAAAATTATAACACATCTATACAAAGCTCTCAGAAGTCATCTTTGGATTGGGAATGTCCTGGGATTAAAATAAAAGTTTTTATTATCTTTCTATAAATAAGCAAAATTTTATTGAGGAAATAAACTTTGGGGGATTTTTTTCACCCTTATTAAAGCCAGCAAGGCATGTATACTGCAAACCCCTGAATGCTGATGAGGAAAGAGCTAAATAAATGAAGGGATATAAGTCTGTCTGTGGATTGAAAAAAAAATGGTTTCTCACAAAAAACTCTTCCCTGGATAGGTCTTTCTATTTAATTTCTTCCCATTCATAATCATATCCTTCATTTTCAGTAGAAATTGGCAAGGCGGTTCTAAAGTTTTCAGGGAAATTCAAAGAACCTGAGATAGAAAATTCTGAAGAAGGAAAAGGCAGGAGACCCCTATTACTTTTTTCCTGTTTTTTAGGTTTGTTTGTGGTTAAGACGTCTGTGGTTAATAGCTGTGACTGTTGTTCCAGAGACTTAGGTCAATTCCCACCATCTACACGATGGCTCACAACCATCTGTAACTTGAGTTCCAGGGAGTCCAACACCCTCTTCTGGTCTCTGTACATACTAGGCACATGTGTGTGGTGTGCAGGCAAAACACATGTAAAATAATAAAAAAAATGCAAAAACATAGGCCATTGAGTTGGATTTGTTTGGCTTTCTTTTCTTTTTTGCCTGCTTTCTTTCTTTCCTTTCTTTCTTACCTTCCTTCCTTCCTTTCTTTCTTTCCTTTCTTTCACATAACGACTTACAGACAGCTGTGCGCCTTCATGTTAGTGTTGGTAACTGAATCTGGGGTCTCTGCAAGAGCAGCACATGCACTTAACCTCTGAACCACCTCTCCATCCCCTCCTTAATTCTAGCTCATCAGAAGTTAACATCACTGTAAAGCACAAATAAATAGAAAACAAAACTTAAAAGAGGTAACCCAGTCACAAAAGAACACACAAGGTATGCGCTCAGTGATAAGTGGATATTAGCCCAAAAGCTCGGAATACCCAAGATACAATTCATAGACCACATGAAGCTCAAGAAGAAGGAAGACCAAAGTATGAGTGATTCGGGGGGTGGGGGGGGAATACTCACAGAAGGAAATACGGGAACAAAGTGTGGAGCAGAGATTGAAAGAAAGGCCTTCCAGAGACTGCTGCACCTGGGGGATTCATCCCATATACATGCAGCCACCAAACCCAGGCGATATTGCAAATGACAAGAAGTGCATGCTGACAGGAGCCTGATATAGCTGTCTCTTGAGAGGCTCTGCCAGAGCATGACAAATACAGCAGCAGATGCTCGCAGCAGCCATTGAACTGAGAACGTAGTCCCCAATGGAGGAGTTAGAGAAAGGACTGAGGAGTTGAAGGGGATTGCAACCTCATAAGAACCACAACAATATCAACCAACCAGAGCTCCCAGGGACTAAACTACCATCCCATGGGTACACTGGGATGGATCTACGACTCCATCGGCATATGTAGCAGAGGATGGCCTTGTCAGGCATCAGTGGGCGGAGAGGCCCTTTGTTCTGTCAAGGCTTAATGCCCCAGTGTAGGGGAATGTCAGGGCAGGGAGGTGGGAGAGTGGGAGGGTGGGTGAGGGACCAACTTCATAGACGCAGGGGGAGTGGAGTGGGACAGCGAGTTTCGAAGGGGAAAGGGGATAAGATTAAAAATGTAAATTTAAAAAAATCCAATAAAAGGAATTTTTTTAAAAAAAGAAGCATAGATTTAGGTATACAATCCTTCTACAGCGTAAGTGTTCTCAGTGGCCACTCTCTGTGTCTGTACTTAATTGTGATCCCTTAAAAGTTTGTGCAAACTGATTCTCCTGTCTTTAAGCAAGCTACAGCCTAACAGGCAAAACTGACACATGAGCCTCCAAGTGCTACTCACTTAGGAGAGACTTGGCCCAAAATGTCCTAGATCAGGGACCAGCAAACTACAGCCAATTGGGCACATCAATACATTTTACCTGTTTTTGTAAATAAATATTCATTGGAAGATGGAAAAAAAGTTTGTGCGAATAACTATGCTAAAACTCCCATGATTCCTCTTAAGACAAACAACAATGGGGTCTGCTCTTCCTGGGTCTGTTTCAGCCTTGGAGAGGAGGACCTACCGGCTACAAGGCAGGGAAGAAAGGAAATCTTTACAGTGGGTAAAGGAAAAAGAAACATTGTGTCTTCAGATGACACTGAACATTTGAATAAAAAATCCTGAGGTAGTTAGGGGAAAAAAAATGGGAGAAAAAATATGAATAAAGTCTTGGGATAGAAAACATTAAATCCTAATTTTATGTCTATATTCTAGCAACAAACTATTGAAATTGGAATTATAAAATGCTTAGGATCTCATTAGGTAGGGATAATTCTAATAACACATATGAAAGATTCTAACACGAAAGCATAAAACACTTCTGAGATCTCGCAAAAACCAGGTAGCTGGAAACTCAACATTTTAAAGTATCAATTCTTTGCAGCTTGTTCTCCATTCAACCTCCAATCAAAATTCCATCAGCCTCTTTTATCATGCAGAAATTAAAAGAGTGATTCTGATAGTGTTATGAAATACCAAAGACCTCGAGTGCATAAAACGATTTTAAACAAGAACAGTAGACCTGTACCCATGATTGAAGCCTCGCCAGACAGCTCGAGTATTCAGAAGAGCATGGCGTGATAGAAAGATGGACAAACAGATCAACAGAACTCTGTTTAGAAATAGACACAGACAAAAATATCTCAGTGGAAAAAGAATATTTTCAATAATAATAATTATTATTGCTGGAACAACTAGCTATCTACAAACCACTTTTGAACTTTGGTCTATCTGGAAATCAACAAGACTGAGACCTGGACTGTAGCTGCGTTGGTAGAGCACCTGCCTAAATGTCACAACACCCGTCAGTCCCCGCCGCCACCCAACGCTGAGTGTGGTGGTGCACACCTGTCACCCCAGAACTGAAGCAATGGAGGCGGGAGAACCAAAAGTTCAAGGCCATCCTTGAGTGTATTGGAGTTCAAAGCTAACCTGGGCTACATGAAGACCCTGCCTCAACACAAAGAAAAACTAACAAAACAAAATTAACTTGCAATGAGTCACAGATCCGAATATAAAATCTAAATCTGCAAAACTAACATAAAACACAGGACATTTTATCAAACTTGAGAGCTTCCAAAAAGACAGTAAGAAAATAAAATGACGTGCAATATTCCAGGGGAAAACACTTGCAGAGTATTTAAATATACATTAGCATAGAATATACAATCTTTTAATAGTGATGAGAAAATACATAAGCTACTTTCAGAAATGGCTGGAAGATACACAGAGACATGTTACAACTGAAGCCCTGTCAAATGACTATAGGGAAAGACATTTAACATTTATCCATCTGTGGTAAATGAATTAAAAATGGTGTTACCACCTACACCTTCTAGAATAATTAAAACCAAATGATCGTGCAAACCAAGAACTGACAAAGACCTAC
Source organism: Rattus rattus (assembly GCF_011064425.1). Taxonomy (NCBI): domain Eukaryota; kingdom Metazoa; phylum Chordata; class Mammalia; order Rodentia; family Muridae; genus Rattus; species Rattus rattus. The sequence goes on along the minus strand of NC_046155.1, from coordinate 195,941,620 downwards.
AGCTGTTCGAATTCTCCTACACCAACTGTGGAAATGCAAAATGGTTTAATTACTTAGAAGAGTTTGACAGTCTGTTAAAACCTGAAATATCTTTGACAAGCCAGCCAGTTCTCCAGATGTTTGTCCAGAAGAAACAGAAAGACGTCTGTATGTTCAGACTTGTTTACAAAGGCAGGCACTTTATTTTTGCTAACTAGAAGTTGAAAAATAACTTGAGTATCCATAACTAAGTAAATAAAGAAATTATGGTTGACTTGACCCAATACTGGCCAACTGTGTAAGTAAAATATTAAAAGCAACAGCTACAGGTAATCACACGGACAAACCTCAGAGTCGTTATGGTAAGTGAAATAGGTTCAACATGAAAGGGAGCATTAAATCCTGGAAAATTCAAACACAGCCAGTAAAGAAAGCATATCGGTGCACTCCTGAGGTGCAAAGGCAGATGATAGAGAGGGAAAATGCACTTTCTAGAAAGCATAGATGGTTGCACGGGTATACACACATGGCAGAAATTATCAAATTGTTTGCCTTTCAACATGCCGTTAATCTATTGTGACTCAGAAAACTGTTTGGATCTTATTTTAAACATCCTTTTGGATGGAATTTGGCTCCATAAATTTGAGAAATGGGAAAAAGACCGGAAGGGGCTGAGTGAGGGGGAAATGTGAAAGGCAAAGTCACACGGCACAGTGGGACCTGCCATGTCTGTCTTAGCTCTGGCCAGATGCCCGGAACTCATTTAAGTGGAGGCTCAGGACATATCTTGTTTATATGAACCGGTCCTTGAGCAGAGCAAGGAGGCCCAGTCTGTCTCTGGCCAGGTACTCTCTCTCATTATTTTAATAATGCTAATACTGGGGTTGTATGGAGCAAGGTGGTAATTTGTACCCCAGAAAAATGACTTCTCTGCTCCCACAGAGGAAAGAGTAAAGAGTTCATTAGATTTATGAAATAGTCCATTGTGAAATCTGCCTGTCGTCCTTGGTGAGCTGTCTCCCCAGATGTTTGGCCTTTATTAATCAGATTGGTAACTTTTTTTCATTATTTAGGTTTATGAACTTGTTACGTATTTTGGAGAACAGTTCACTAGCAGATATGTCTTTGGCAAGGCTGTGGTTTGTCTGCTCAGTTTCTGGCAGGATATATTTTAGTACCGTTTTGAGACTTACTGTGTCTTCAGTTTACCAAATGAAAATATTACTAAAAACACTAACTTAGTGCATGCACAGCCACTCAGATGCTCACTGCCGTTCACAGCCATACAAAGACTACAAAGAGAGAGATTAATTGCATTCTTTAAAAACAATTAAGCTGAGCTGGAGAGATGCCTCAAGTGGTTATGTGCTTGCCTCGCAAGTCATGAGGCACGAGTTCAAACCCCAGAACCAACACCAGAAATCCTAGTGCTTCGAAAGCACAGACAGGTGGGTCTCTGGGGCTTATTAGCCAGCCAGTCTTACCAAATCTGATATTTCTAGGTAAAAGTGAGAGCCCCCTTCTATAAATGTAAGCTGTGTTATTAAGGAATAACACCTGAGGTTGACCACTGACAGACAGACAGACGGACAGACAGACAGACACACACAGAGAGAGAGAGAGAGAGAGAGAGAGAGAGAGAGAGAGAGAGAGAGAGAGAGAGAGAGATTAATTTTGTTAACATTGTTCTTTGGGGAGTTAGATTTTTCTCCATGTGGCTACAACATCCCCAAAATCACAGAGTAATGGAAAAGTATTAGGGTTGGGGTTTTAGCCCGGTGGTGGGGCCTAGAAAGCGAAAGGCCCGGGGTTCGGTCCCCAGCCCCAAAAAAAAAAAAAAAAAAAAAAAAAAGGAAAAGTATTAATGGCAGAAATAAAATGATGACATTTTAGAGATACCCTCAACCCCAGTAATGTCCAGGGATACTTCTAAATTATGCAACTGAAGGTTTCAAACTGAAAAAAGAAAAGAATTTGTTGAGGCTCAGGTAAAAATAAAACTGTCAAAATCTTGCCTGTCGGGCCATTTTTCCTACTACTCACTTGCTATGTGACCAACCCTATTCGTCAAAGAAGGCTAAAGCTGGAGACCTGAGGATCACATGGTTTTCAGTGTCCAATAACAGTTACTTCAGTGAGTGAAGTCTCACGCTGATAAGGAAAACCCTACTTGGCTGTGATCTCACAAGTCCTCCATGGCTCTACTGACTCCATAGTGTACAGGTGTCCTTGGGGTCACTTGTGTGGCCTTGATGAGCATCCTTAGTTCCGGGGTGACTGTGCACACCAGGATAAGGTCTAGCCCATCATCCTTACTCACATCAGCTTTCTCAGTGGTTATGAACTCCTAAAGGACAAGCGTGGTCCTTTTCTGCTTTTCACTTGGAGTATTGCTTTGAATTCCTTCGTATCTTTGACAGATGCTAGATTTTTCTATATTGAATATGTTCCATAGGTTCTTCTTGAAAAACTCTATTTTCCTCAAAATAACAAAATTAAAATGAAAGAAAGCTAAGAAAAAAAATTATATAGCTTTTATTCCTCTTAATCCATTTTGCCCAACACCAATTCAGACCAGTATCATCTGGAAATGATGAATTACCCTGTCCACCAGTTTCTCTATATAGAGGACAGTAACATGTACTTAAGACATACAACCTAGGGAGACTAAGTAGGAGACTCACGTCAACTGCTTGATTTGTATCTTGGTACATGTATTTTTATTTAATAAATGTTGGCTACTATATTTTTAACATTTCTTTTTATAGTTGAGAGGGGTTTTCTGAACAACACTTAAGATCTAAGTTCCAAAAGAACTTGTTAGTGTCTGTAGAGGAATGATCAAGAGGGAAAAACATTTCAACCCGTGACAGTGAGCTCACTTCCTCGATATTTGAGACTTTTCAGAGACGAGTTTTAAAAGACCAGAAACCAAAAGAAAAGATAACAAAGAGCTTAAAGAGGCTGTTCACAGAAAAGAACAGCAAATGACTTGTGAAGACAGTCGCTGCCAAGCACAAAGAAACAAAGAGTAAAGTATCAATAAAGGCGATTTTTCATTTACTGGAAAGCAATCCTCAAAATACAGGCACAAGATGGTTACCATGTGAAAGAACCAGGATAGTGGGGGAAAAAAAGACTGTCTGTATTCACACACACACACACAAGCTCTCTCTCTCTCTCTCTCTCTCTCTCTCTCTCTCTCTCTCACACACACACACACACAAGCTCACACATGCATGTGTGTACATTATTCTATACACAGTCATCCTTTGGTATCTGTGGTCATTTGATCCTCGGACCTCCATAGGACACTAATATGCACAGCTACTAGACTCTGCTGTATAAAATGATAGCATTTGCATTGAATCTACACACATCCTCCCGTAAAGTTTAAATTCTCTCTAAATTGCCTACCATGCCTAATCTGGTGGAAATGCAATGCAAATCGCTCTTATATTGTACTGTTCAGTAGATAATGACCTAGAAGAAGTCAATGCATATTCATTGATATTCAATGCATATTTTTTTCTAAAACTATTTTCTCTCCAAGGCTGGTTGGATCTCTGGAGACAGAACTGCAGATATGGCACTGGCAAGATGGCTTGGGAGGTAAAAGTTCTTGCCACTCAAGCTTCATGACCTCATTTGGTCTCTGGAAACCATGTTGAAAGGAAAGAGCTGACTTCTGACGTTGTTCCCTGATGCACCTCCACAAATGCACATTCCTGTGTACACATGTATGTGTGCTGGCAGAGAGAGAGAGAGAGAGAGAGAGAGAGAGAGAGAGAGAGAGAGAGAGGCTCTCAATAATAAGTAAAACTTTAAGTAAAAAATTTAAAAAGAATGATGTTTCTTGTTTGCTACATCTAAACTCTTCACCTATCTAGATCTCCCATACCCTTCTCCAGGGTCTAGCCTGACCTAATGTTTCTGCAAGTCCTCTCTTTCGTCCAATCTGTTCTAACCATATCAGACTTGGAGAAAAAGAAATCCACACAGTCAAATATCATTGCAAAAGCATGAAACGCTGCAACAATATGGAAAAAAATCAAGCCAGTATCTTCTCTCCAGAATGAACCAGTTCTTTGGAAATGTTTGCTAAGGAGAATTAGCTAGGCAAAGCTCAGGACACAGAATTTAAAAGAATAGTCATAGCCAGGTGTAATCCCAGCACTTACTCAGGAGACAAGGAAGGCAGATTCTGTGAGTTCAAAGCCAGCCTGGTCTACATAGTAAATTCCAGGAAAGCCATTGCTATGAAGTGAGACCCTGCCTCAAACCAACCAAACAAACCAACAATAGACTTCAAAAAAGATGTCCAGGAGCTTAAAGAACATTCAAAGAAGCAGCTCAATGAAATCCAGAAGAAAGAGCATTAGGGGAAGAGCGCCTGAGAAAGCACATGGTGGCAGAGATGGTAAGCCTGCTCAGGACTTGAGAATGGAACTCAATAAGGAGAGAGTGCACAGAAGAGAACTCAACGGGAAAATGAAGATGCAACTGAAAAGCCCAATAACTCAACCAGAAAACCCAAAGGAAAGCCTTACAAATAAAATGAATCATGTAGAAGATAGAACATGGGGGCTTGAAGATAAAGGAGAGGATCCTTTAGACTAAACAGGCAAGACACAGGGAAGGAACATACACTTTCAAATGTGGGAGACGCTGAAAAATCAAATCATAGGCAGAGATGAGGGAAAAGAATCCCAAGTCAATGACATAGACCAGCTCATCAATGTGATCATAGAAGAAAATTTCCCAAGACTAAGGAGAGATACATCATACCTAGACAGATGTAAGAAGTACACACAACACCACCTAGATAAAATGAGAAGAGAAAATCCCCACGATGCTGAACAGCAGTGAGTGCTGGATGACTGGTTAACTATTGGATAATCAAAACATCATGAAGGAAGAAGAAAAAATTAAAACTTCTCCAGGCAAAGAAGCATGCACCCAGAAGAGGAGAGTGGGAAATTCTCAGACACCAGGCTACGCCCCCCAAAAGGTGTCAGCTCAGATTCCAATCTGGAGGGAAAAGTGAAATAAAATTGTCTTTCAAATATTGACCACGGGCAGTGTTTTTAGCACCTATCAACACGAATGACTCTTCACAAAGCGTTTTCTACAGCTTACATTGGTCACCAGTCAGTATCAGCTTTGTACTTAGAAGGGTCAATTGCTTTCAGGGTCATGAATAGAACAGATTTTCCAACATCAGAGTTTGACACAACCATATCTCTGTCTTAAATATTTCCTTTCCTTTAGCAAACTCCCAAGCCCTTCCTGGCCCAGCCTGGGGCCTTGGTGCTGTGAAAAATTCTTATGAGCTCCCTGCTAACCTGCAGCTTCCATTTGTAAAACTACAAAACATACCTCTGTTCCAAGGAAGCTCACCCTCTCATACCTCTGTTCCAAGGAAGCTCACGCTCAGACCCCAGGGGAAGAAGAGAGCCAGACCTTGCAGGGCTGGAAGAGCTTGAAACTCAGTAATTCCCACCAGATTGCTTCCTCCTGAGGATAATCCTCGCTGCTGCTAACACAATGCCTGAGCAAAATGGCAGAGAAAGTAAACAAAACCCAGAGACACAAAAGAGACCCAATCTGTGCCACGCCCCCACCCATCAGCAAGGCCTGGGAAGCAGCGTGCTTTGAACAGACCAGCAGGAACCTATGAAATTATAGCTTCTCTTTCAACTGAAACTCTGCCTACAGGAGTTGTATTGCAGGCCACGTGAAAACCATCCAAGAACTTTCACTTGCCGAAGAGGCTTTGTTTAGCAGAAGCAGGTTCAGCCATGGAAGGGAGGGGGTTGGGGGAAGGCTTCTTAACTTCTGCTTCTCTCCTAACTCTGTGCCCGATTTCTAGTCTTTTCTGCCGCGGTGGAAAGTGGAAGCTTGTTTATTCCTGAAGCTGACTAAGCATTTGGACACCCTAAGTGGCCAAAGGTGACAGGGGTGATAAAGCAATCCTTGGTCTGGCATCGAGAGCTGTTCTTATCAGGAACCCTACCGTGGTTTTCATTTAGAGCATGCTAGAAAAATGCAACTGAAGTCTTAGAAACTGTGGCATTTTCTTATTTCTTTAAGCAGCATCAGAGCTGTTGACCATTTTTTGATTATTTGAAAATCGTAGCCTTCCTTGGAAGGCCTCTGAAGGACAAACAGTTACCTGGCCATTTAAGCTCTGATATGTCAAGAGGCCAATATTGGTCATTTATTGTGATTGTGTGGTTCAAAGGCTCTTGATTAAAATGTCTTGAAAATCTTTGAAAGCCTCTCCTTTGTCAAGCTGAACGGAGGACAGGAATGTTCTATAAAGACTCTGTTCCTATTAGCACATCTCCTATGCTAATGAGAATGCTCTCCCCACCACATCACACACAGATCCCTAAGAATAGCCACGGAGTGCAAAGCCAACACGAATGGCCTATGGGCCTGAGAGAACTTGTCATTCTGTAACAGAGGCTTAAGGGAGTCAGGGAGATGAGGCAAGGAAGTTTGGTGTTCCATGGGTATACCATAGGGTCAGGAGGAGCTGCCACCAAATTTGTACAGGGCCTAGGACTGACAGTGTAGTTCAGTCACTGCATACTGTCTTAGCATGCATAAGCTGAACTTCCTCAAAAGTATATGTGTGCATGCTTATGATGCATCTATGTGTGTGCATACTTATATGTGCATGTACATGTGCACAGGCATATGAGTGTGTGCATGCTTATGCATGTATGTGTGCATGCTTGTAGATGTATGTGCATATGTGTGTGCCTGTGTGTGCATGTATGTATATATTCTCCTACAGTGTCTTGACTGTCTGATCTTGAGGCAGTTCTAGAATACATCCTGGAAAGAATTAGGCAGAACATGAAAAAGTTCCATCTATAGAAATCCAGAATTTATCAGTCCTTTCTTCAGGAAATACATGGGAGCCTGGGCTCCCAAAGCTATACTACTACCATTGCCTAATTCTTGTCAGAGTAGACTGAAGTAAAGTCATGGATCAGGCATTCAAGCAAGCCAACTCATATACACTACAGAGCTCTCAGGTCAAACAGACCTCGCTTCCAATTCTGACTCCAGAGTCAAAATATTAGCGCTGGAATCCTCATCTTACTCTTTCTCCCAGATCTTACCCAGATTCTCTGCTTCTGACCCTGTTTCTTTGTGAGAGAAAGGCAGCAAACTAAGTAACAATACTGATGCCTAGTGCTTTTTGATCAAGAAATCAGGTAATGGATACAAAGCTTCCCATGGTGATACTAAGTAGCCACCAACCTTAAAAATAACAGAGTATTGAATGTGTCCATCTCTGGGCACGTGCCAATCTATACAGTCCCACTGCGTTGAGAGGCCACTTAGACTCCATTGTTTACCTTTCCTCTAGGCTTCACCTCAGCAGCTCTCACTGCACCCAAAAGTTCCAGAAATTGTCTAGGACAGCTCACTGCCCGAGGACAGCCATCCACTGGCATGGATAGCTTCGACCCTGGAATGTAGTAACAGTCTTATAAACTGCTGAGAACATATTCAGTTGAATCAATTTCTTAGACATAGTGGGAGATTCTGTTAAGGTAAAAAAGTAATGACTGCAACAACAGCACTGTATTTGTTCACTCAGAGACCTCTTACCCACGCATGTGTGTGTGTGTGTGTGAGTGTGTGTGTGTGTGTGTGTGTGTGTGTACATGCATAGACATAGGAATACCACACATATAGAAAGAGAAAGGAAGAAGGGAGGAAGGGAGGGAGGGAGAAGAAAAGAAAATGGAGACACACATTGTTATAAGTCAGCCCAAAAGAGGAGGCTCTCCTGTGTACAGCATATAGATCGATTGCAAGCACAGTAGAAAATGAACACGCCCCACATCTAGGACTCTGCTAACACCAAGATCAAGAACTGAGACTTGAAGTCACTCACCAGGGAGTCCACAGTCTCACCTGCTCAGTCCCTTTACTCAGCCTTGGAAGCTCTGTGGCTTCTCAGCTCAGAATAACCAGGAGGTCTGCTTCCACTCTCCAGACAACTGATCTGCCGGGAACTTTGTCATGTTCTCTGGTTCACAAAAGAAACATACGTAGCACTCGAGTGCCCAGTTCAAACCTTGCTCAACAAGTCCCCGGGCCCTAGGCAAAGCCACCCTGCTTGATTAATCAAGCTGAAAATTCAAGTGCAAAATAATGTCAGAGGCTGTGCTCCAAAGCAAACCCCAGATCTACCTGGATAATGCTGCCCTTATTTACAAGGTAGTTCAAGTTCAGGTCCTTCTTTGGGACAGAGTGGCTGTCCCAGGACCTGACCCAAATGAGGTAGTGTTCATTTACATGACTACAAAGAGATCACAAGGTGATTTTGCCCATTGCATTTCAATGAGACATCTTAACACATTCCCTGGGAAGTATCATATATGCTGTGTGCTCTCGGTCAGTGTTAGGACGCTTGTGAGTGAGCCTTTGCCACTTACAGGAAGATGAGTAACATCCATGCTCACTAAGGAGACCCATTCTTTATCTCTTTGGTCAAGATATAGAGAGAGGTTGGGGATTTATGACCCTACAAGGACTAAAAGTAAAGTCTTTATTCCTCAGGCTCCTCGTGGATGGAAAGAACACAGTTGTCAAAAATGACCTGCACACTGAGTGAATGAATAGAATGTTCCTGCCACGATCATAAATTTTCTACTTTAACAGAATCTCCCATTGGGTCTAAGAATTTGATGCAACTGCATAGACTCCCAGAAATCCATAAAAATGTTGCAATGTTTCCAGTCTGAGCTATCCAAATAGAATAGTCACAAGGAGTCTAAAAATCTATGGTTTGACGTTTTCAAGCAGTTTTTAGGATTTTTTTTTTTAATCTTTTCAAAGGAGTCAGGGTTTCCTCCTTAAAACACAACTTCACACATCACGCACCTGTCTTTCAGGTGAGTTGTGACATCTTGTATAGAACTACTGTATGCTTTAGCATAGTAAAGAATGTTCAGTTTGCCAGGGTATTTTAAGTTGATTCCCTTCTGAGAGGTCTGTATTACTCTACTTATAACAAGACTCAATATTATCTACCTACATATATACCAAATCCATGCTATATGCCACCACTGCCATCATCTACCTCACTATAAATATTTGCATATGTCAGGCGGTAATGACTCACCTTTTATCCCAGCAGTGGGGAGGCAGAGGCAGGTGGATCTCTGAGTTCAAGGCCAGCCTGGTCTACAAATCAAGTTCCAGGACAGCCGGAGCTGTTATACAGAAAAAACATGCCTCAAAAAACAAACAAAACAAAACAAACAAACAAAAAATATATTTGAGGGGTTGGGGATTTAGCTCAGTGGTAGAGCGCTTGCCTAGCACGCGCAAGGCCCTGGGTTCGGTCCCCAGCTCCGAAAAAAAAAAAAAGAAAAAAAATATATTTGAATATAAGTGGCTAAATATTCTGTTTCTTTCTGACATTAGGTATCAGAGCATAAAACTAAGAAAGTAGTTTCCTTCCGTGAATAGTCACAAAGTCCCACTAAATGTTTCAAAGCAGATTATATAATATTAACAAGAAGTCAAAGAAATTGAAGCTCAGCCTGATGACAGAGACTCGCAATCCTAGCTGCTCAGGGGGCTGAAACAGAAGGGTCACATAGTAAGTTTGAGATATGTCTGGACTATGTAGTGAGTTCAAGGCCAGTCTGGGCAACTTAGTGAGATGATGTCCCAAGACAAAGAAAAAGCCAACAAGGAAAGCTGGAGATAAAGATTAAGGGCAGAGGATTTGCCTGACATGCAAGACCCTAGCTTTAGCTCTCAGCCCCACAGAAGAAAGAGGAGAGAAATAAGAGAGGGAGGAAAGAGAAGGAAGAAGGGAAGGGAGGGAGGGAGGGAAAGAGGGAGGGAGGGAGGGAGGGAAGAGAAGGAAAGGGAGAGTGGAGATGAGGAAAGAAGGAACCAAGGGAGGGAGGGAAGGAGGGAGGGAAGGAGGGAGAAAAGGGAGAGGGGGGAATTCAAGAGGCAAAGCAAAATCTTGTTCTAGCTTTTCACAGATTAAATGAAGTAGCTTTCTGCAGTAATGTTTTTCCATTAAAAGTCTGTTGTTCTGCTAGTGATAAGCGCAGTAAATGGAAGTGGGGTAATTTAAATTCTGCTGAGAGGGGGCTTTAAGAGATTCTTATGTTGCAGAGGAACACAAGAATATGCTGAAGATCTTACCCATGGAGGATGTCACTGAAAACTCTTTTAAGAACCCAAATAAGTTTATGCCTCAAAGTGACCAACAGCTATAGGAAAAAAAAGTATATGTATATAGATATATAAAAAGAGAGAGAGTGGGAAGGAGGAGAGGGGGGAGGAGAGGGAGAGAGGGGAAGGAGGGGGGGAGGATCTAACATGTATTAGTTGGGAAATCTCTGCTTAGATTAGGGCCTTAAGTTTTTTGTTTGGAGGTCAACAAGATGGCTCATGGAATGAAGGGGCTTACTGACAAGTTCTCTGACCACACACACACACCATAATGGCATTTTCAGACACATACACACACACACACACACACACACACACACACACACGAGTTGTAAAAAAAATAAACAATGTAAAATTTTGCATTTGGAACCGAGTGCCATCCTGTACACTGCCCTTCAATGCATAGTACTTCAATGTAAAATGTACAAGTTGAGAGAATAAACATCCTTCCAAACAGAGATTGGTGTCCATGTTAGCCAATGGCCATAGTAGCGTAACAATCCAAGCTTCCTAGCCGTTTCCACCCACGGGAGGATGTCCTTTACAGTTGCCACACTCGCCCAAGTTCCCTCTGTAAATGTCTCATTGTTTGCCTTCATCGGTTCCCAGTCAGTGGTGACTGAGTCTACTGCCCGAGGCCCCACGCCACGGGTTAAAGTCAGAGAAATGAGTCATTTTGGACGGGTCCCTGGGAGTTCTTGCTGACAGTACAGATGGGTTTATGACCAGCACTTGAATTTATTAGTATCTGTTACTCCATCCTCTGTGGGTTTCCCTGGACTGTTAGATCGAAATGACACAAACAAAGTGGCTAAAACAGCCAAAACTCAATCTCTTGCAGTTCTAGAGGCCGGGAGCCTGGAGTACAAGTGCCATGAGGGCTGAGAGCCATATGAGACCTGCAGAGACCCTGCCTCCTCTTTCCAGCTGGGAGGGCGGCATTACCTCATCCTCACGTGACATTCTTCCCACATATCTGCCTTCATGGGTCATCACCTTACAAGGATGCTAGTCTTGTGGGAGTGGGGTTCACACCACTGCAGTGTGGCCTCATCTCAATTCAGCTAATTATATCCACAACTGTCACACATCCAAGTAAGAGCACATTCTAAGGGACTTGATATAAGACAGAGGCATGTACTTCTGAGAGAAAGGCAACACTTAGTTCACTGTACACACACACACACACACACACACACACACACACACACACACATCTAATGTTTGTTCCTAACAGAATGCTTATATCCCAGTTGAGTCTCTATACAATTAAAAAAAAAAGGAATTTAAATAGAAAGATCCCATTGGCTTTTAGTGCTTTTTTTTTCCTTTTTCAAAGTATATTTCTTCAGTGTGTATTCTCTTTGTTCCTTTGATCTTCACAATAAAACAAATCAGTTAGGTGTGTCTATCTCAGGTCTTATAGATGAGGAAGCTTGGATATGAAGACCAGTGCTTTGCTCGGAGCTACAACTCATGGGAGAAAAGATTTGTTTTAGCTTGCATCTGGGCTAGAGTCTATCATTCCACGGAAATCGCACAAGCAAGAGCTTGAGAGGACCAGTCACATCCACATCCACATCCACATCCAAGAGCAGAAAGAAGCGGATGTACACTATACAGCCACCAAACTAGATAAGATGGATAAAGCAAAGAAGTGCAGGCCGACAGGAACCGGATGTAGATCTCGCCTGAGAGACACACCCAGAATACAGCAAATACATAGGTGAATGCCAGCAGCAAACCACTGAACTGAGAACAGGACCCCTGTTGAAGGAATCAGAGAAAGGACTCGAAGAGCTTGAAGGGGCTCGAGACCCCATATGAACAACAATGCCAAGCAACCAGAGCTTCCAGGGACTAAGCCACTACCCAAAGACTGTACATGGACTGACCCTGGGCTCCAACTGCATAGGTAGCAATGAATATCCTAGTAAGATCACCAGTGTAAGGGGAAGCCCTTGGTCCTGCCAAGACTGAACCCCCAGTGAATGTGATTGTTGGGGGGAGGGCAGTAATGGGGAGAGGATGGAGAGGGGAACACCCATATAGAAGGGGAGGGGGTAGAGCCCGGAAACCAGGAAAGGGAATAACAGTTGAAATGTAAATAAGAAATATGCAAGTTCATAAAGATGGAGGGAAAAAAAAGAAAAGATATATTACATCTCCTCACAGTTTTGTATGCCTAAAAAAAAAAAAAAAAAAAAGATTGTACACACGCTCACTTACTTACTGTGCTCCACTAGAGCACTTCAGGGAGCCCTGCATAGGGAATGCTTCAACCTGTTGTAGCTGTGAATCATCCAAGATCAATTAAAACAATGCCTCCCAGACATGCTCACCAGCCGACCCAGCCTGGACCCCTCACTGAGGCTCTTTCCAGGTGGTTCCAGGTTGTGTCAAGTTGAAAATTAGAACTTGGCAGCCACCAAGGCAGGAACTGAGGCACAGACTGGGTCTGAACCATGAAGATGCTAGGCATGGCAGCCGGAATGACCAACAGCAACATGGCAAATGCCTTGGCCAATGCCATGTGTGAGTGCTGCAAGGGTGGCTTTGCACCTGCCGAGAAGACCGTGAACAGTCCTGGTGAACTGCACCATGAATGGCGGTGCTTCCGATGTGCTCAGTGCTTCCAACAGATCGTCTGAAGGCACTACTGTGAGCATGATTTCCCGATGCTCTTCGCTCCCTGCTTCCACCAGTGTGGTGAATTCATCATTGGCTGGGTTATCACAGCCATGAACAACAGCTGGCATCCTGAGTGCTTCCAATGCATCCTCTGCCAGGAAGTCTGGCAGACATAGGGTTTGTCAAGAATGCTGGCAGACACCTATGTCACCCATGTCATAATTGTGAAAAGGCCAAAGGCCTTGGAAAATACATCTGCCTGAAATGCCATGCCCTCATTGATGAACAGCCTCTGATCTTCAAGAACGACCCTTACCACCCAGACCACTTCGACTGTGCCAACCGAGGGAAGGAGCTAACTGCTGATGTTCGGGGACTGAAAGGAGAGCTAGACTGTCTGCCAAGTCATGATAACATGGGGGCCCCTATCTGTGGTGCCTGCTAGAGGCCCATAGAAGGGCAAGTAGTGAATGCCATGGGCAAGCAATGGCCTGTGGAGTATTTTGTTTGTGATGAATGTGAAAAACCACTTTCTGACATCGCCATTATGAGAGGAAGGGCTTGGCCTATTGTGAAACTCACTGTGATCAGCTATTTGGTGATGTTTGTTTCCATTGCAACCGTGTCATAGATGGGGACGTGGTCTCTGCCCTCAACAAGGCCTGGTGTGTGAGCTGCTTTGCCTGTCCACCTACAATACCAAACGAACACTCAAGAATAAATTCATGGAGTTTAACACGAAGCCAGTCTGGAAGAAATGCTCCAAGAAATTTCCTCTGGAGCTGAAGAAAAGACTTATGAAACTATCTGAGACCTTAGGAAGGAAATAACTTTTGGTCTCTTTTCTCTCTCTCTCTCTTCTAACCAATATTACTTAACTTGATCCACCCTTGCTTAAAACTATATCAAAGCTTTAGAGAGAATGGTTTTCTTCATTTCCCTTTTCTCATTTAAAACAAAAGAAAGTGCTTATTTCTATGTAAAACATAGTTGAAATCGGGACTTTCATTTCTTTAGCCATATTAATCTGTAGGCATTAAAAGTATATCCAAAAAAAAAAAAACCAACAGCAAAATGTTAAAAGGTAGTTTTAGTTATGTCCTCCAAAATACAAATTTAACTCTTCAGAATCAAGCAGCCTGCTCTATGGACCAACAGAAGGACTTGCTGCCAAACCTGGTGGACTGAGTTGACTCCTTAAGAAAGTAGATGAGGCCATGTCCATGTGGGTCATGTGAAACGAGAACTCACTCCCACAGTTGGCCTCTAAGCTCCACAGACGGCCGTGGTGCATATGCACCAACACAGGCAACTCATAAACATAATGAACAACCACTGTTCTCAAGAGTCAGCTCTTACATGACTCCCATTTTAAAGAACTCCAAGTTTTGCTTTCCTTTATAGCGTAAGAAAATAATTTCCCATTCATATACTGGGGAACTATATAGTAAACTACAAGAACAGCTCCTACGTAGTCACGTGTTTATCCAGTTAGCACTGTAAAAGGAACATGCATATTACCAAGGAGCAAAAACTTTTCAGAGTGATTTTATTTATTTTTTATTAAATCACTACACTTAATCTTCTCTCTTGTTCTCCTTATAAATTTTTCCTTCATAAAATTACTTAACATACTTGTATCTTCTAATGTTTCTTTTATGTTTCTGAGCAAAAAGAAAAAACAAAACAAAACAAAAAACAAAAACAACAACAACAACAAAAAACACCAGTTATCTAGAAAATACTGCATACGTTGTGATATTATGGAAATGAAGCATTTTAAAAATATATTACACAATTGTGCTTCTAAGCTTAGTGTAAAATAAATGGTATTCGAATGGGGCATGAAATGCACTATTGAGCAGCTTGGAATGTATCGCTTTCAAAAGTGAGCATGAGTCAGGTGTGGTGACACAGGCTTCAATCCCAGAACTCCAGAGGCAGAGGCAGGCAGATCTCTGTGAGTCCTAGGCCAACCAGGGCTGTATATTAAAACCTTGTTTCAGAAAGAACGAGTGGATCTCATATTACCTTTGTGCTAATATCTATGCTTCATACATAATCTAACTTGCCTTGCCTTAGAAAACTGCATCCTATAATCAAGAATTCTAGGTATTTCCTATAATACCAAAGTAAATATTTTAACTGAGGTTCATAAATTTTGAATCATTCACCACTGATATAAACTTTTAAAATTCTTTCCTCAGGAAGCCAATGATAGTTAATTCCTGTCCTCTTATTAGAACTATGCTGATATATTAAAACATATATTAATGAAGGCTTTTTCATTTCAAATGTCATAACTTGGTTTTATTTACTATAAAGTAGTAAATGATACTACTTTAAAGTAGTAAATGATATAAATGATACTTTGGGATTGAAACAGTACGGTAGTAAGAATATCAACTTTAAGTAAAAATCAGAGAGTTCTATTTTATAAAAATTTTTATCATGAAATGTCTGGACCACTCTTTTTGTATAAACTCAGTATGCAAAATAGTATAAACATTTTTAAATTTTTTCTGTTAACATGTTATCTTCTTTTCCTCAGTTGCCAAGATATATTTTGCAGAAATTGTTGGATACAGTGACTCCCATTGTAAGCTCAGCACTTGGGAGGTTGAGGCAGAAAGATTGCCAGGAGTTGGAGACAAATCCCAGGTTACAATGTAAGATACCATGCCCCAAAACATCCCCCACAAACACAAGTGTATTGTTTTGCCATAAAGACTATCTCAGGAGCCTAGGACAAAGCTCAATCAGTAATGGACTCACACCAGTTGGAACTTAGAAGCGAGCAGATCCCTGGATTTATGAGGTAGCAACTCAGCCTAACTAGTGAGCCCCAAATCCAAGGGGGAAATCCTGTATCAAAAAAAAAGCAAGGCAGATGGCTCCTGAGGAAAGACAGCCAATATCTGGCCTCCACATCTACACACACACACACACACACACACACACACACACACATTGAGAAATATAGATGTATATACAAAAAAGGATATCTCAGGACGCTGTTGCTCTGCCATTAAAAGTTTGTAATCGACCTCGCTGATCCCAGCCCACTGCTCCCTGCTCCCAAACCCCATGGGAGAGAGAGAGCTCATTGCCCAGACAGGTGGGCACTCCTGAGACTGCAGGGCAGGAGAGACCACCAGTACTGCCCACCCTTGCCCACATCCCCGGCCCAACAGGAAACTATATAGGGCCTCTGGGAACAGGAAGATAGGGGCACTCAACACTGCGGTCCAGACACTGCCTGGATCTGAAGGGACCCGGTCAAACAGCTCGCTGCACCCAAATCCCGTGGGAGGGAGAGCTAGACCTTCAGAGGGCAAACACACCTGGAAAGCCAGAGGAGACTACTCTCTGCCCACATTTCTGACTCTAGAGGAAAACGCCTAGCACCATCTGGGACGCCTGTGCACAGGGTCCGTAGTGAAGGCGGGGGTTGCTGCCCTCACGGAGAACTGAAACCCAGCTCTGAGAAGCGACTCCAGTCTCGAGACCAGAGGTAAGACCAACTTTTCTGCTCCAAGTGACCTGTCTGGTGGACTCAGGACACACGCCCACAGGAACACCTGAAGACCAGTAGACAGGAAAGACTACACGCCTGAAAGCAGAACACTCTGTTCCCATAACTGGCTGAAAGAAAACAGGAAAACAGGACTACAGCACTCCTGACACACAGGCCTATAGGACAGTCTAACCACTGTCAGAAATAGCAGAACAAGGTAACACCAGAGACAACGTGATGGCAAGAGGCAAGCACAGGAACCCAAGCAACAGAAACCAAGACTACACGGCATGATTGGAGCCCAATTCTCCCACCAAAGCAAACACTGAATATCCAAACACACCAGAAAAGCAAGATCTAGATTTAAAATCACATTTGATAATGATGATGGAGGACTTCAAGAAAGACATAACGAACTCCCTTAGAGAAATGCAGGAAAACACAAATAAACAAGCAGAAGCCTATAGAGAGGAAATGTAAAAATCCCTGAAAGAATTACAAGAAAACACAATCAAACAGGTGAAGGAATTAAAAATGGAAATAGAAGCAATAAAGAAAGCACAAAGGGAGACAACCCTGGATATAGAAAACCAAATGAAGAGACAAGGAGGCGTAGATACAAGCATCACCAATAGAATGCAAGAGATAGAAGAGAGAATCTCAGGAGCAGAAGATTCCATAGAAATCATCAACACAACTGTCAAAGATAATGTAAAATGGAAAAAGCTACTGGTCCAAAACATACAGGAAATCCAGGACTCAATGAGAAGATCAAACATAAGGATAATAGGTATAGAAGAGAGTAAAGACTCCCAAGTCAAAGGACCAGTAAATATCTTGAACAAAATCATAGAAGAAAACTTCCCTAACCTAAAGAAAGAGATGCCCATAAACATACAAGAAGCATACAGAACTCCAAATAGATTGGACCAGAAAAGAAACTCTCCCGTCACATAATAGTCAAAACAAATGCACAAAACAAAGAAAGAATATTAAAAGCAGTAAGGGAAAAAGGTCAAGTAACATATAAAGGCAGACCTATCAGAATTACACCAGACTTCTCACCACAGACTATGAAAGCCAGAAGATCCTAGACAGATGTCATACAAACCCTAAGAGCACACAAATGCCAGCCCAGGTTACTGTATCCAGCAAAATGCTCAATTAACATAGATAGAGAAACCAAGATATTCCATGACAAAACAAAATGTATACAATATCTTTCTACAAATCCAGCCCTAGAAAGGATAATAAATGGTAAAGCCCAACAAAAGGAGGCAAGCTACACCCTAGAAAAATCAAGAAACTAATCGTTTTGTAACAAAACAAAGAGAAGACAAGGACACAAACGTAATCCAAACACGAATATAACAGGAAGCAACAATCACGATTCCTTAATATCTCTCAACATCAATGGACTCAGTTCCCCAATAAAAAGACACAGATTAACAAACTGGATACACAATGAGGACCCAACAATTTGTTGCCTACAGGAAACACACCTCAGAGACAAAGACAGACACTACCTCAGAGTAACAGCCTGGAAAACAATTTTCCAAGCAAATGGTCTGAAGAAGCAAGGTAGAGTAGCCATTCTAATATCGAATAAAATCGATTTTCAACCAAAAGTCATCAAAAAAGATAAGGAGGGACACTTCATATTCATCAAAGGAAAAATCCACGAAGATGAACTCTCAATCCTAAATATCTATGCTACAAATACAAGGGCACCTACATACACAAAAGAAACCTTACTAAAGCTCAAAGCACACATTGTACCTCACACAATAATGGTAGGAGATTTCAACACCCCACTCTCATCAATGGACAGATCATGGAAACAGAAATTAAACAGAGACATAGACAGACTAAGAGAAGTCATGAACCAAATGGATTTAACAGATATTTATAGAACATTCTATCCTAAAACAAAAGGATATACCTTCTCACCATCTCATGGTACTTTCTCCAAAATTGACCATATAATCGGTCATAAAACAGGCCTCAACAGATACAGAAAGATAGAAATAATCCCATAATCAGACCATCATGGGTTAAAGTTGGTCTTCAATAACAATAAGGAAAGAATGCCCTCATATACATGGAAGTTGAACAATGCTCTACTCAATGATAACCTGGTCAAGGAAGAAATAAAGAAAGAAATTAAAGACTTAGAATTTAATGAAAATGAAGGTACAACATACCCAAACTTATGGGACACAATGAAAGCTATGCTAAGAGAAAAACTCATAGCTCTGAGTGCCTGCAGAAAGAAACAGGAGAGAGCATATGTCAGCAACTTGACAGCACACTTAAAAGCTCTAGAACAAAAGGAAGCAAACACACCCAGGAGAAGTAGGAGGCAGGAAATAATCAAACTCTGGGCTGAAATCAACCAAGTAGAAACAAAAAGGACTATAATACAAGAATCAACAGAACCAAAATCTGGTTTTTGAGAAAATAAACAAGATAGATAAACCAGACTAACCAGAGGACACAGAGAGTGTGTCCAAATTAACAAAATCAGAAATGAAAAGGGAGACATAACTACAGAATTAGAGGAAATTCAAAAAATCATCAGATCCTACTACAAAAGCCTATATTCAACAAAATTGAAAATCCGGAGGAAAGGGACAATTTCCTAGACAGATACCAGGTACCTAAGTTAAATCAGGAACAAATAAACAATTTAAACAACCCCATAACTCCTAAAGAAATAGAAGCAGTCATTAAAAGTCTCCCAAACAAAAAAAGCCCAGGTTCAGATGGGTTCCGTGCAGAATTCTATCAGACCTTCATAGAAGACCTCATACCAATACTATCCAAACTATTCCACAAAATTGAAACAGATGGAGCACTACCAAATTCCTTCTATGAAGCCACAATTACTCTTATACCTAAACCACACAAAGACCCAACACAGAAAAAGGACTTCAGATTAATTTCCCTTATGAATATCGACGTAAAGATACTCAATAAAATTCTTGCAAACCGAATCCAAGAGCACATCAAAACAATCATCCATCATGATCAAGTAGGCTTCATTCCAGGGATGCAGGGATGGTTTAATATATGGAAAACCATCAATGTAATCCACTATATAAACAAACTGAAAGATAAAAACCACATGATCATTTCATTAGATGCTGAGAAAGCATTTGATAAAATTCAATACCTCTTCATGATAAAAGTCCTGGAAAGAACAGGAATTCAAGGCCCATACCTAAACAGTAAAAGCCATATACAGCAAATCAGTAGTTAATATTAAACTAAATGGAGAGAAACTTGAAGGAATACCACTAGACAAGGACTACCCACTCTCTCCCTACTTATTCAATATAATTCTTGAAGTCCTAGCCAGAGCAATCAGACAACAAAAGGAGATCAAAGGGATACAGATTCAAAAGGAAGAAGTCAAAATATCACTATTTGCAGATGATATGATAGTATATTTAAGTGATGCCAAAAGTTCCACCAGAGAACTACTAAAGCTGATAAACAACTTCAGCAAAGTGGCTGGGTATAAAATTAACTCAAATAAATCAGTAGCATTCCTCTACACAAAAGAGAAACAAGACGAGAAAGAAATTAGGGAAATGACACCTTCATAATAGTCCCAAATAATATAAAATTCCTCAGTGTGACTTTAACCAAGCAAGTGAAAGATCGGTATGATAAGGACTTCAAGCCTCTGAAGAAAGAAATTGAAGAAGACCTCAGAAAGTGGAAAGAACTCCCATGCTCATGGATTAGCAGGGTTAATATAGTAAAAATGGCCATTTTACCAAAAGCAATCTACAGATTCAATGCAATCCCCATCAAAATTCCAACCCAATTCTTCATAGAGTTAAACAGAACAATTTGGAAATTCATCTGGAATAACAAAAAACCCAGGATAGCTAAAACTGTCCTCAACAATAAAAGGACTTCAGGGGGAATCACTATCCCTGAACTCAAGCAGTATTACAGAGCAATAGTGATAAAAAAACTGTATGGTATTGGTACAGAGACAGACAGATAGACCAGTGGAATAAAATTGAAGACCCAGAAATGAACCCACACACCTATGGTCACTTGATTTTTGACAAAGGAGCCAAAACCATCCAATGGAAAAAAGATAGCATTTTCAGCAAATGGTGCTGGTTCAACTGGAGGTCAGCATGTAGAGGAATGCAGATCGATCCATGCTTATCACCCTGTACAAAGCTTAAGTCCAAGTGGATCAAGGACCTCCACATCAAACCAGATACACTCAAACTAATAGAAAAAAAAGTGGGGAAGAATCTCGAAGACATTGGCACTGGAGAAAATTTCCTGAACAAAACACCAATGGCGTATGCTCTAAGATCAAGAATCGACAAATGGGATCTCATAAAACTGCAAAGCTTCTGTAAGGCAAAGGACACTGTGGTTAGGACAAAATGGCAACCAACAGATTGGGGAAAGATCTTTACCAATCCTACAACTGATAGAGGGCTTATATCCAATATATACAAAGAACTCAAGAAGTTAGACCGCAGGGAGACAAATAACCCTATTAAAAAATGGGGTTCAGAGCTAAACAAAGAATTCACAGCTGAGGAATGCCGAATGACTGAGAAGCACCTAAAGACATATTCAACATCTTTTGTCATAAGGGAAATGCAAATCAAAACAACCCTGAGATTTCATCTTACACCAGTGAGAATGGCAAAGATCAAAAACTCAGGTGACAACAAATGCTGGCGAGGATGTGGAGAAAGAGGAACACTCCTCCATTGTTGGTGGGATTGCAGACTGGTACAACCATTCTGGAAATCAGTCTGGAGGTTCCTCAGAAAATTGGACATTGAACTACCTGAGGACCCAGCTATACCTCTCTTGGGCATAAACCCACAAG
Organism: Rattus rattus; assembly: GCF_011064425.1. Lineage (NCBI taxonomy): Eukaryota > Metazoa > Chordata > Mammalia > Rodentia > Muridae > Rattus > Rattus rattus. Next base: position 195,920,384 of record NC_046155.1, on the reverse strand, counting down.
ATGCCCCAACATATAACAACTCTCTCATCATCAATGTCTAAGACAAACACAGGAGAGTCCCTTCAACACCTACAGCTTAAAATGCTTCCTGGTTAAGTCTCTAATAACAAACTCCACAGTGGCACAGTGGCCCCAAAGATGCCTGGAACAACAACAAAAAAATAGTAATTTTTTCCTTGTATGTGAGCATGTGCGTGCTCGTGAGTTTGCAGTGCACTCATTTGCAAGTGAGCACATGTGGAGGTCAGAGGTTGATGTCAGGTGTCTATCACTCTCTGCCTTGTGTTTTGTGACAGGGCCTCTCATTGAAACTGAAGTTCACCACTTCAGCTAGACTGGCTGAATAGGGAGCCCCCAGGATCTGCCTGACTCTGCCATCCAGCACAGAAGTGACAGGCTCACACTCCCTTGCCTGACTTTTACATGGGTTTAGGGGTCTGAGTTCATGTCTCTGTGCATACAACAGGGACATTATCCACTGAGTCACCTCCCCGGACTGACAAGATCTCATTAGCAAAAATGTATTGACTTTTCCAAAATAGGCTTTTACCTTCTCAATTATCCTGAGATGATAGAGATTTGTCAATATTCCCTATAAAAATGAATCATTCTTTATGTTTGAAAATCTAAACTTAACCTAGAGCTATCAACCATTGAACTAACTAGTGAACTTGCTAGAAAGCCATTCACTGTAGTCATTCAGAGAAAATAACCAATGTTCATGTGAGTTTAGGAATTAATCAACCCAGACAGCCCCAGGAGGAGTCTGGCTTGGTTGTTCTCCTTTGAGAGAAGACACATGGTTCCGTGCCAGTCCTAATTTCTAAGGGGATCCCCCCAAGAAAGCTAAACACCATAACTCAGTCTTTTCTGAGATCGCAGTGACCCATGAACACGGTGTTCCTGAAGGTCGCTTGTGTTTTATCTTTAGCAGAGGACTCAAAAGAGAGCTATGGTCATGTTCCTTTATTTTCCTATGTCCCCTATTTTATTTTTAGGTTACTATGGCAAATATGTTTCACTAGTAAAAAGTTCCGAAAGTAAAACCTATGGAAACAGAATAACGGCCAGCTATAAGCCCATTCTTCATATGACTCAGCATATTCTACCTCAATCTTCTCAGTCGTGTTTCTGTGTAATTAAAAAATCCTGCTCCTGTTTTGTTGACAGCATCATATCAAGAGAATATTCCCAAAATGTCATTTTTTCTGGTGGTATTCCTCCATTTGGACACACCAGCTGACTTTTAGCTGTAATGTTTGTGTTTAACAAATGTCTGTCTTGGTCTGCTCCCCCTGCTAAAGAAATACATTCTGTGCTTAATGGTCACAGAAATTCACTTCTCGTGGTCATAAAGGCTGGCAAGTTCAAAGTCAAGACACCAGCCAGGTGTATGAGGGGTGAGCCTCTATCGAGAGGGCCATGTGCCCTCTCCAGTGGGGGAAAGGAACAATGGCTTGTCCCTCAACTCTAGATCCCACCTCCTCATCACCCACCAAGAGGCCCCATATGGGAACTGGTTACCCATAAAGGGTTCACAGGCACACATTCAGACCACACAATGGCTCTTTAAAAGACCCAAATCCATCTTAGGAAAGTTAGAAACAGGAGAAGGCATAAGGAAGAAAAGGTGGTTAAGTTTCTAGGTATGAGCCACCAAAACTAGATAAGATTGATGAAGCTAAGAAGGGTTTGCTGACAGGGGCCTGATATAGCTGTCTCCTGAGAGGCATAGCCACAGCATGACAAATACAGAGGTGAATGCTAGCAGCAAACCACTGAACTGAGAACAGGACTGGAGGAGTTAGAGAAAAGATTGAAAGAGCTGAAGGGGATTGCAACCCCATAAGAACAACAATGCCAACCAAGCAGAGCTCCCTGGGACTAAACCACTACCCAAAGACTATACGTGGACTGACCCATGGCTCCAGCTGCATGTGTAGCAGAGGATGGCCTTGTTGGGCACCAATGGGAGGAGAAACCCTTGGTCCTGACGAGGCTGGACCCCCAGTACTGAGGAATGTCAGGAGGGGTAGGTGGGAAGGGGGAATGGTTGGGGAGGGCAACACCCTTATAGAAAAAGGGGAGGGGGATGGGATAGGGGGCTTATGTCTGGGAAACTGGGAAGGGAAATAACATTTGAAATGAAAATAAAAAATCCAATTAAAAAACAAAACAAAAAAATTCTGTCTGGGAAACCAGGAAAGGGAATAACATTTGAAATGTAAATAAAAAAAAACCAATAAAAAAGATACTAGGTATGGGTATGGTGGCTTGCAAACTGAAGAAAATACCCCAGGGGCTACCATCTGGAGAAGCCCCATGGCATGGACAGGCACTCTGTCATCCGTTTTCTAGTTCTAACACAACTCCAAACGGTCAGCAGTCCATGGTTCACAGACATAGTGGGAGACACAAAGTTTGAGCAGATATGTCTGTCTGTCTGTACCAGGACACCATCACCTTCACCTCTGTCTGTCACTTCCAACAACGTGCCCACGGTTTCCACCAATACCAGCACTGCCACCACTGTCGGCTCTATCACCGCCATTACCAACCACCTCCTCCCTCATCACCATTGGCACCCTACCATCTCCACATCACTCCATTATCTCCCCGCTGCCTCTACCATCTGCCCTCCATTACTTCTACGTCCACCAACATCTCTGTCACTTCTCCCATTCCACCTGCTCTGCTACCTCTGCTGTCGTCTCCCCCATCTCCACTCATCCGTTAGCTCACCCCCACCATCTCTAGTATCACCTCTGTCACCCACACGTGTAACCTAGGTAACAGTTGCCTAGGTGTAATCTGTCACATCGTCCATCACTGACACCCCTTCTACTATCGCCTGCAGTGAGAATTTGGGTTTCTTTAAAAACGCAGCTCTGTTATGTGAATATGTTTTTTGTTTTAATCCCAGGTGTGGGATACGGGGTTACTTCAGACCGTCCACGGCCATTAACTATGATTGCCTCGTGCTCCAGGAGGGGCGTGATTTTTGCCAGCTGCAGATAGTTTGTGTTTAGAATTCTGGAATCTTGAGAGGGAATAAATTCGAGAGCCCGAGAGGGCTCGTGGCAGCTGCTGCCCCTCCTGCTTCTGGGTCCTGTTGCTGCTGCATTTGCTATTGCTGGATGGAGCCTGGCCCAAGGAACCTGACGGCCCTCTTTAGCAGGAAGTAGTCTAAAGAGGTCTGCAGTCCCTTTCCCCTCTAACCTTCTTTGTCTCCTACCTAGTGTTGAGGGGTTGGAAGGGAGTGGGGTGAAATAAAGGTTAGAAAGGTGGTAGACAATAAACACCAATTAAGTGTCCCAAAAAGTATGCTAACGATCATCATCCTCTCCATCACCTCCTCCCCCTGCTGTCACCTCCTCTCTCTAGTGTTCCTTCCTCCTTCTCCACTTCCACCACATTAGTGCTCCTACTTTGCTGACTTTTTTATATTCTTTTCCCTATGCATCCTTTCTTCTCCTTACTCTTTCAGATCCTCCCCTGCTTCAACCTAACCTTCTCTAAATGTTACTTTCTCAGTTGCCTGGGTAACAGAAACAATGGCTACCTGTCTTAGTCAGGGTTTGTATTCCTGCACAAAACATCATGACCGAGAAGCAAGTTGGAGAGGAAAGGGTTTATTCAGCTTACACTTTCACATTGCTGTTCATCACCAAAGGAAGTCAGGACAGAAACCCAAGCAGGTCAGGAAGCAGGAGCTGATGCAGAGGCCATGGAGGATGTTACTTACTGGCTTGCTTCCCCTGGCTTGCTCAGCTTGCTTTCTTATAGAACCCAAGACTACCAGCCCAGGGTTGACACCACCCACAATGGGCCCTTCTACCCTTGATCATTAACTGAGAACATGCCTTACAGCTAGATCTCATGGAGGCATTTCCTCAAGTGAGGCTCCTTTCTCTGTGATAACTCCAGCTTGTGTCAAGTTGACACACAAAACCAACCAGCACAATACCTTTGCATGACCTTTATGAACAACCTTAATATTTAGTCATCCAATAAATATCCTGAAGGGCAGAAGCTGTGGAAGTCTCTCTTCTTAACCCTAAATGTATAGTAATCCTCCTGTTTGCAGGATTCTCCTCAAAGCAAACCTTACTTTTTAGACTCGTCTTCACACATGCACACCCATTATTTAAATATCACACCCACTAACAACTTGTCAGCCTGGGTTTCAGCTGCTAGCTCACACTGCCCGGCCTCCAAGCTGGACAGAAAGCAGAAGTGATCTGCTCAAGAAGGATACACAAGTCAAAAGGAAAGTCTCAGGCAATAGCCATGAAGTAATTTCTTATCTCCTGTTGCCACAGCAAGTTACCGCAGGAAAGAACTTCCTGTTTCCATGTTCTCTGACATGGTCACACATGACCTTCTCCAGAAAAGACACCTGACATAGAAGTATAGTAGATAAAAGGGATAAAAGGTATATTAAACTATATGCACACCAGAAAAATGTTACCTCCCCACTTGTATGATAAGAGTCAAAAAGAAAACCTGTTCTGCCTCTACTTCCCGTGTAACCCAAGCCAGCGCCAAGGAACTGCGTTCTATCTATTACTCTACTATGCCTAGGACGTGGGCCCCCAAAGTCTTAGAAAGCCTACTAGTGCCGTTGAAGATGCCTCTTACAGTTTTTACATATGCTCAGTAAAAGAAAGCTGACTTCTTTGCTTGCCTTCCGTGAAAGCCCCCGAACCAACAACACCTATTCCTTGCTTTCAAACCAGAGATGTTCTGTCCGGCTGGTGATCATCTAAAAACAAAATCCCCTCCAGCTGCCTGAACACAAAGGGGAATTCTCCACAGAGAACGAAACTTTCAGGACTCAAACACTGAAGTGAACACTTCTAGATCAACCACGGGCTGTAGTCCAAAGCCAACTCTCCGTACAACCCTCAGGCAGCAAGACGAGAGCACACCGGCAGAGGCACAGCTCTCAACCTCACAGCTCTGGCAGGATCACAGACCTGCAGCGTGGTGTTTTCTGCTTCAGAAAAGCTGAGCCAACATCACCTCCCGAGAGCCCTATTACAGACCTGGCTGTTCTAAAGACACAGAGGACCTTCATATCACCCAGCAATTGCTTTGACATCAAAGTGTGGCGTTACTTACATACAATGGAAACAGAGCCAATCCAAGAGCTGTCTCTGGATCCCTGAACTCACAAAGCTCATGCTAGTCTAAGGTCAAGGCTGAAGATTCCACTCCAAGCATCCGAAGCCCCGGAGGCTCAGCCGGCGCAAGACTGCTATTAGAAGCTGACCAGAGAAGAAAGCTGTTTCAAAAGAAGGGGAAGTGTCATCTCTACTTCCTCAATTCTGTTCATCTTCCTTCTTGCTCTTGTTGAACTCTCCAGGACAAAGCACATCAAAGTAGACATGTCCCATCTGTCTGACTTCATTTTCACAGAAGACTACACAATGTGTACTTTTCCAGGACATGTGGACGAAACCCTCCCTGACTTAACCTTCCTGGTTGGGAGGTGGTTCATGGGAATGAGGGTGTCAGTATGGGCAAAGCTTCTCCTGCCATGTTGGGTTACGGGCTGGAGAGTTGGCCCAGCAGTTAAGCTGGGGCTGAAGTTTGATTCCCAGCACCCACATCACATGACTCACAACCACCTGTAACTCCAGCTTCAGATGGCTCTGACACCACGCTGGGTTCAGACTCGGATTTACTCATCTTTAGATTCAGGCCTTTCAATATCTCCGTCTCCTCTCTTCCAACAATTTTAGATGTACTAAAGAGGAAAAGACAGATGAAGTTGCTAAACGTTTTTAAGCTGTGAGTCTTGGGCTGGGGAAATGGCTCAGTCACTAATGTACCAGCCATTCAAGCATGAGGACCGGAGTTTGGATCTCCAACAAGCCAAGCACAGCAACACAGAAGCATTTCTGCCACTCAAGCAGTGTGGAGAGGCATGGAGACAAATAGGCTCCTAGATAACCAATCTAACTATTGGTAAGTTCCAGATTGAGTAAGAAACTCTGTCTCAAAAACCATAATGAAGTGGATAACAGTAGAGAAAGGAAACCCATTGACTGGTTTCCATACCAGCCTCAAAATGATCCACGATTTCTCAGTATTGCTAGGCTAGGGACCAAGCCTCTAGCATCTGAACCTTTGAATGATATCCACAAACCATATCCAAGCCAACGTTTATCCTTCACGGCTTAATAGATCACTTGTAAAACTTAATGGCTTCATCCTACAAATATCAGTAATCTGTGGTATCTATGATGGGGAATCTAAGCCTAGTTTCACCAGGTCCTCTAACTAAAGATGTTTAACCAGGCTTCAGTCAGGATGTCAGGATCTCAAGACTCCATGGCGAAAGTACCTTCTTCCAAGATGACTCATGGGGTGGTTGGCAGAATTCAGTTTCTCCTGATGTATGGGATTGGGTGCCCTCAACTCAATAACTATTGCCTTCGAGAAACCCTCAGTTCCTTCTCGCCTGGCCCTCTCCTTTGGACAGCCTGTAACATGGCACCTGGCAGCAGCAGACTGACTGGGGAATAAGAGACAGACAACAGAGTGGGAGCAAAACAGAAGTCGCCTCTGCGATCCAACACCAGAAGCTACATTTCTAATACTCTATGGGTTACAAATGAGCCACTTGGTCCAACTGGCCCCACTGGGAAGCTGGGGATTACAAAAGGGAAACTCCAGAGGGGAATAATTAAAAGGATCTATCATAGCAAGCTTCTTGCCACAGTACAGAAAACCTTCATCCAAACGCAAGCCCTATATTTCAAGCTAAGTATCAGTCCATAGGAATCAGACAGTAGGGAAATCATAAACGCACCCACACCGTGGAGAGGAAATCTGAGGTCTCCACAGGCACCGCGAAGCAACCACTGCAAGCCTCTATTGTCCAATCACAGACCTGAAAACTTGACAGTGCTTGCCAATTTGTCTCTAAGAAACAAGTCAGCATACGGGCTGGAGGGTAGCTGCAAGGTCTTGAAATTTCAGTAACTAAGAATCATTTACCACCTAATCACAGCAAATGTGAGACAGAAGTATTGTTCTTCATCAGGTTCAGTCACCTTGACAGTCCCTCTGATGAGGATCAGAGTTTCAAACACCCAGCATTCCTGCTTACAGAACTCAGTGAATGAGCTCCTTCTTTAGAGAACAGGAAAAGGCTCGTTGCCTTGGGTTCCTACCAAGCCCACACATCACAAAAGCACACCATCATTCTAGGATGGAAATTAATGATTCAGATGAGTTTCAACTGGAATTCCAGGGCATCCTGGGAGCAACTGATAATCCAGACAGAAGTTGGTATCACTTAGTAACAAAGGCTAAAGGAAATACTTTCCAAAGGAAACTCAAAATCTTTTAATTCTTCATTTTTCCAGAAGTTTTTAAACAGACAGCTCAAACATAGCCTAGAAGCCAATATGCTCCACACCTCATAATCAAAACGTCTATAAAAGTTGTGTCAAAAATAATGTTTTGGAAGGACAGAGGGGGGAAAATAACACATTTTTAATAAAACCATTGATAAAAATCTTGAAGAGCTAATGGTAAACTGAAAATCCACTTTGGCAGGTTGGTTTTACAAGATAGGCACAGGGGTCGAATATGTCACCTGAATCCATCTGGGGGAACCTAATCTCACTGTGATGAGATGGTCTTGTGGAAAGAGATTAGACCATGAGTGTGGTGGTTGGAATATGCTTGGCCCATGGGAAGTAGCCTTATTAGAGGAGGTATAGCCATATTAGAGGAACTGTGTCTGTGTGGGATGGGCTTTGAGACTCCTAAGCTTAAGCTCCATCCAGTATGGAAGAGTCTTCTGGCTGCCTTTCGACCAATATGTAAAATGAACTCTTAGCTCCTAGCTCTCTAACACCATGTCTGCCTGCTTGCTGCTTGCCACCATGATGATAAATGGACTGAACCTCTGAAACTGAAAGCCAGCCCCAATTAAATGTTGTCCTTTAGAAGAGTTGCTGTGGTCATGGTATCTCTTCACAGCAACGAAACCCTAACTAAGACAATGAGGCAGAACCCACACCAGCGAGATTAGTGCTCTTATAGAGAAGAGCCAGAGAGCTGCTTTATCCCTTGACTGAGGGAGAACACAGCAAGAACGTCTGTGAACTAAGAAACTGGCCCTGAGCAGACTCCAGGCCAGCCAGTGCCTTGATCTCAAACTTTCTGGTCTCCAGAACCGAAACAAACAAATATTTGTTATTTATAATCCACTACTAGCATGGGACATTTTGTTATAGCAACAACAAAAAGACTGATACAGAGCTAAAAAGTAAATTAAATCTGTGTAGAAAGGAAGAGAAGATGTTACTGAAGGCGCCACTTTAAATGAGAATGGCCCCCGTAGGCTCATATGTTTGAGAACTTGGTCTTTAATTAGTAGAACTGTTTGGGAAATATTAGGAGGTGTGGCCTTGTTGGAGGAGGTGTATCACTGGGGGATGTGGGCTTTGAGGTTTCAAAAGCCCATGCAGGCCCCAGTCTCTCTCTCTCTCTCTCTCTCTCTCTCTCTCTCTCTCTCTCTCTCTCTCTCTCTGTTTGCTCCTCACCATGATGATCATGACTGATCCTCTAAAACTGTAAGCAAGGCCTAAATAAATGTTTTAAGAATTGCCTTGGTCATGACGCCTCTTCCCAGCAATCGAACACTAATTAACACACTAAACATTTTGACCAGAAGCAAAACTAAGAGCTTTGCAGTAAGTACATTTCAATTTCCAGAAAGCACTGCTTCAGCTCCTCCCTGTGTGGGGTTATCCTCTAGTTCCCTGCTTTGCATAGCATTAAAAACAGCAGGGGCAAATTTCACAGCATCAACCATCATCAGAGACATCTGCAAAGGCTTTGTCATTTCTATTTATGTGATCAATAGTAGAGCCCCATAAATGCTTAAAGCATACCACCCGATTTGTAGAATTAGAATTATCTCATGGTGAGTGGACATCAAGTTCAACGCGGTGGTGTGAGTACAGGTTCATTCTGCTCTCTCGAGTCTACAAAGACTTCATTTAAGTGAGGGGGAACATACTAAAACATAGACGTTCTCGATAACAAACAAAGTTGGAGGAGGAGCGTCAGAGCTTGAGAGATGTCTGCAGACTTAACATAGGAAAGGCAGGGGACAATATTCCAAGAGAAAGCAGGACAGTGTGATGAAGAATGGTATTCTATGATGCTCTCAAATAGAGAAAAATGGCCTCATCATAGAAACAAGGAATGGAGGGTGTGGGGTTCCCCTAAGCAGCACTGAGCACCGGAAGACAAGTGGGAGAAACCTTCAAAGTTCCGAAGGAAGCTGAAGTTCACCTGAGGCTTTTGTATCCTTTTCTTCTACAGATCCTTTTGGCCTGCAAATACAATGGGAAACATCTCCCCTTATGCTTGGATGGAACTGCAGTTCTAGGACCAGAAACACAAAGGTAACACATGCAGTGGAAGTAACTGTCAGGAAATAAAGATTAAAAAACAATGCCAAGGAGGAAATACACAAAGTCTAGAGAGAGGCTGAAATTGGATGGATAACCTGAAAAATACTCACAAAGCACATGACAGGTGAACGATGACCTAAAGGAAAAGGAGGAGACCATGAACCCTGTGGACAGCTGAGGGGGGAGCCGGGGTGCAGCCAGAGAGCCAGAAGTGCAAACAGTCCACTGCCTCCAGAACTGACTGAGGTCGGGAGAACAGCAAGGAGAAAATGGAACAAGACTGAAGAAGGGGCCAGAGAAGTGGGGGAGGGGAGAGGTAACCGCAGTGATGGCTCAGCTCTCTGAGGGTCACAATGGGAACCGGGTTCTTTGTTTCACACTCTGACCAACTAAACCAAGAACTGGGTTTTTTTTTCCCCCCATAGTAGGTGAAACAGTAAATACTGTATGGGTTAGACAGTATCTGTGAGCTGGTCAACTCTGCTGGTTATAGTGTGAAAGTAGCCACAGGCTAACAAGTCAAAGACGGCAGTGTTCTAAACAAACTTTGATAGACACTGGATTTCGAACAGCATATAATTTTCAGGTGTCACAAAATGTTCTTCTCCATCTTTGTGTATTTCAAAGTGCAGAAAATAAGAGAGTGTGGAACACTTTGCCCCAAATGGGATGACTGTGTCGTGCACACGTACGACCATGACTCAGTGATCATCACAGAAGTTGGCGGAGAACGATTCTAAGAGCCAGAGACTGGAGTGCTGAGAAGCTGCCGTGCATCGCGGGGCTGTAGCAGACGTGATCCCACAGCAGCTGTGACTACATGCAGAAGACCTGCATGAGGTAGAGCCGGTCAAAATCCCAGCATGCATAGGGGAGAGGCTCATAGAGCCCAACCCTTAACTTTTGGAAGCTGAGTCTCTTTCATCAGGGCTATGACAACCCCCCCGTAGGTTTTCTATGCTCCGCTAGATGGCGCTACATCCAAGAACAACATGCTGGCAGCACTAATGAAGTTGGAAGACAGACTTGGGGAAGGAAGGGAGGAGCTGTGGGGGAGTGTGGAGTAGCAATGATTGGATACACCATATTCATACTTGAAGTTCTCAAGGGATAGGCAAAAATATACTTGCTTATAAAATGTTAAAACCGGGCTGGAGAGATGGCCCAGCAGTTAAGAACACCGACTGCTCTTCTAGAGGTCCTGAGTTGAATTCCCAGCAACCATATGGTGGCTCACAACCGTCTGTAATGGATTCAGTGCCCTCTTCTGGTGGGCATCTTTTAAAAAGATGTTAAAATCTGTCATATCTTACAAACAGCAAACCACTGGCCCATGAACATAGCTGCCAATTCATGAACTGAACCATAAACTAAGCACGAAGGAGACCATGAACGTTATCAGACACCTCAGACACGTGAGAGGCGAGTCAGAGAAACAAACTCCTACATGCCATTTATTACTTAGGATAAAATCTACTAAAAACAAGGAGTAACCAAAATATGGAGGAGGCAGAACCCAGAGGGAAGAAAGCCCTCACTCACCCAAGGAGTAAGGTGAGGGGAAGCCCTCGGTGAGAGAGAGCAATGCGAACACCAAACCGAGAGACGGGAGAACAAGAGAAAACTCGGTAAAACTGAGCCGCAGAGTCTGCCCCTACCTCCGAAATTATTAAGCAAACTAAACAGGGCAATGAAGTCAAGGCTGGAATAATAGAATAGAAAAGTCACCAATCCAGGGGCGACAAAGCTTGTATCCAGAGTCCGCCATAAGGGGAGGCCAGTTATAGAGCGATCCCTTCACCTCAGAAGGTTCTGATGGAGGTCAGTGAGGAATTCGGGAGGTGACAAAAGGAAACTAACAGAGGTGCTAACGTCCAATGTGAAGAGTCAAGAACACAAGCAAGATGCAAAACCCTCCCTATGCTGTTAAAATAATGTTGCCCGGTCGTAACTTACAGACGCAGAAATGGAGAACCAGTCACAGTGGAAATCAACTGTACCGGAAATGGGACCGTTCTCAAGCTGGTCTCTCAGTCCTTGCCTGCGCTTCTTGAAGCGGATGGGCAATGCCTGACAGTGGTAGATCACAACAGGAGAACCTGACCTGGGCCGCAGTAATCTGAACCTTTCTCGACCAGACGGAATGAAGAGGTTGCGGAAGAGAAGTCTGCTTCCCTGGTATCTTCTGCACTAGTTGCTTTTCGTGTCACTAGGCACAAGATACCAGAGAGAGAAACATTAAGGGAGGGAAGATTTAGTTTGGCTCATGGTTTCCATGGTAACCGTCCATCATGGAGGGGAGTGAATGGCTGAGCAGTTCAGGTCCTGTTAAAAGGGGGTTAGTTATACAGCACTGGCTGTTCATGTCACAACAAACTAGTAAGCAGGGAGAGACTTGAGGTAGCAGCCAGGTAGAACCAGCAAAGTCCCACTCCCACTGACCTATTTCTGTCTGGCAGGCCCTACTTCCCTAGAATTCTACAGCCTCCCCTAGATGTAACGCTGCCAGCGGGGAACAAATGATCCCATGGGAAATAGTTTAGATTCAACCCAATAAACTCCCCATTTAGAGCATCGCCAAATTCCCATTGTCTAAGTAACGGGAATTTTTCTATTTCCAAGATAAAGCCCCATCCTTCAGCCTCAGATGCTCCTTCAGCCTCAGATGCTCCTTCAGCCTCAGATGCTCCTTCAGCCTCAGATGCTCCTTCAGCTCCAGCTATCTTATTTACCAGTGTCCTCTACATGTCTCTAAGCAAATATTTGTGTTGTTGAAATGTTTAAACAGAGTGTGTGTCATGCATTCCTCGGGGTCCTTAGAAGTACTCCATGCTTGCCCCAGTGATCTGCTGACGCCACACTGAAATTCTTAATTATTAATGAACAAGTGTCCCACATGTGCACTTCAACCATGCAGCAGATTACACAGCCATCCTGCTTTAAGATCAGCTTCCTAACTGGACTGGCAGCTCTTTGAAAGCAAGGATGGATCGTTTCTTGCATTTGTACTTTTGGGGACTCATCTAATACCCTCAGTAAATGACTGCTTGCCTAACGGATACATACACATATTTTACTTATGAGGGTTATAATTTGGCACTGTGGGATCCTAAAACCTAAAAGCTATGATTTGTAGCCTGCCTGGGGCCGCTCTAATAGCATCTATAAAACATCTCGACTCTCTTCGATGCCTGAAATTCCATAATTACAGTTTTATTCTTTTATTTATTTTTTTTACTGTATTTCTTTCTCATGCACTGCCAAACCTTCTGGGAAAGGTAGACTTTTAAGCTTCGCTATTAAACTGTAATGAACATGAATTTGTCAAATCCTTTTGGTACAGTCAGAACCAGCCCCTTCCCAAAAGCAAGCAAAACCATTCCAAGATGACCCTGAACACACAACACACAGTAATTTGAGAGGAAATATTGGTAAGACATCTGATACGAATAAATCCAGCAGCTTTCAGAGCCTTGCATTATTAAGTCAAAATAGCAGTCTATGAGAAAATATATCAGTTCTTAGGCTTTACTGGATGGAAGAACACAAATTATCTCGAACATATTAGCACTGTTCTAGCACATGCCTGAAGCATTGTTTGACCTTTTCACTAATCAGATACCAACCCTTTATCTGCATCATCTACCTGTACCTTTCTGCATTTGTACAATGTCTAGAACTTAGCGGTTGACACTCGAAAGAAGAGAGGAAAAGATTTATCAGACCCAGGAACCAGGAAGAAATCCCAGGACTCAGAACTGGGAAAATCAGGCTGAGTAGCAAGTTAAGGCCAGACTAGGCTACAAGAGATCCCATCTTTAAAAAAAGAAAGAAAGAAAGAAAGAAAGAAAGAAAACGGAAAGAATGCTTGTTGCGTGGAGAGTTGCTTTAAGATATTGTGTGTTATTTCTTGCTCACAGCGACTCTGAGGCAGGAGCTCCTACCTCCCCAACTTCAGAGATGAGAAAAGGAAATACAGAGAAACCAAGAAAGTTGTCAAGGGCCCCGTGGCTTGCAAATGCCAGAGAATATGGGCATGGTGTTCAGGGGGATGACAGACCCTTGGAGAAAACTCATTCTGGTTGGATATATTTGGTCAGCATTGCACCATTTTAATGCAAAAAAAAAAGTCTTGAAAGAATCGAGATTCTCTGAAACAGACTTTCTATTTCTTCCTTCCTTCTTTCTTTTCTTCCCTTTTTATTTTTCCTGATTTTTAAAGCCCTAAACCACAACCTGTATGTAATATAGGGCACATGTGACCATGAAATGTTATATAAATTAAGTTCATTTTCCAAAATTAAACAGCAGACCCCCCTAAATGTAGCTTCCCTCAGTCTGCCTGCCATGTTCCCACCTCAGGCACACACTTGATTAGAAAGCTAAACGGCTCCATTCTGATACCTTCGGGAACATCTGATTTGCCTATTTGTCTCACCTAATGGGTTATTTTAGCAACCTAATATTCTTCTGTTCCTAAAAATTCCAAGGCTTAAAATAGTCATTCTCTGTTCCCATAAATGAGATGGTGATTAGGACCATGTGAGCCAATATTGTCTCCTTAAGAAAACAAAACTAAAATTTACTTTTGTTTCGATGTATGTGCAAGTATATGCCACACGTTTGCAGGTGCCTGTGGAGGCCAGAACCATGGTAAATGCCCTGAAGCTGGAGTCACAGGCAACATGAGTTGTTCGATGTGCATGCTGGGAATGGAACTCAGGTCCCCTGGAAGAGCAGCAAGAGCTCTTAGCCACTGAGCCACCCAGCCCCCAAGATCATCTATTAACAGCACTCAACTGTGTAAGAAATCACAAAGAACACAGAAGACTGTTGATTAAGGACCTCCTCTCCTATCTCAATACCAAACCTTATGCAGTATGATGGAGACACCACACCCATCCAGGAAGCAGCATACTAGAACAAAACTGAGCCAAGACTCCATAGATGTAGCCAGAGCTCAACCAAGACAAGGGAGCCCCAGTCAGACATGACCTTGTAGTCATGTAGACCCCTTGCAAAGTAGGGGTCTGATCTCTTATGTGCACACATTTCCACCCAAGTACTCTTCCCATACTCTCTAAGGTCTCTACTGTTGTGGTAAAACACCCGTGACCAAAAACAACTTGGGGAGTAAGGTTTATTTCATCATTTCACACTGTGGGAAGTCAGGGCAGGAAATCAAGCAGAACAGGACCTGAACTCAAGCAGAGGCAGGAACTGAAGCAGAGACCGTGAAGGAACACACTGCCTACCAGCTTGCTCCCCATGACTTGCCCAGCCTGTTTTCTTATACAACTCAGGACTACCTGCCCAGGAGTAGTACCATCCTAAAGGGTAGGGCTCTCCACATCAATGATTAATCAAAAAAAAAAATGCACTTCCTACAGGAAGCCTGTTAGAGACATTTTCTCAATTGAAGTTCCTCTTCCCAAAACCAAAAATCAAAACCAAACAAATACACAAGAAAATTCTGATCCTCTGGTCTCAGGATTGCTAGTCTCAACAGTATTCCTTATAGATTAGCTGCCTAGGCAACCATCAGATGAGTTTGATCACTGACTGAAGTGGAAACTTCTGGTTTCTTTGAAAACTTAGTTGTGTCAAATGATGTTTCGCTGAGGCACATAGGTGAAAGGATCTCTTGCTAAAGCAGACACGTAAAAGAATGTTTTCCTAAAGCAGACACAGGTGAAAGGATGTTTTACTGGAACAGACAGAGGAAAGAATGTTTTTCTGAAGCAGAGAGACAGGATGTTTTGATATAGCAAACACATGGAAGGACCTGTGAAGGAGGAGTATAACATGACCCCACAGACAGTGGGAGACGAGCACTGAGCATTGGTTTGGTTTGCTCCACCTCACCATCCTTCACTCACAACACACATGTACTGGTTCACCTTACTCAACTTGTGGTAACGCCGCCATTGAGAAAAACTTGCCCAACTACTCGTGAGGTTCCCATGACAGCTCACTACTTCAGCAGCCTTGCCTCAGGACGGTTTACAAGCCTGGTGGTTTCTTCAAGATTAAACTACAGCTGCTAGTCCGTGCCTAGTGAATGCCTGCCTAAAGGACTAGACTGTAGCTGTTGGTTCATGCGTGGTGTCTGCCTGCCTAGAGGCCTGGTCTGCAGCTGCTGAGTCGTATTTGGTGTTTGCTACGGGACTGAACTGCTGCCGAAGATCAGCTCAGCCCCCCACCCCCAAAAAGAAAACTATTGCTAAACAGGTCCACATCCCTTGTATCCTAATAACTTTTCTCTTCCACTAAAAACTATATTAAAAGTAGGTTACGAAAAGTGTATGCCTACAATTGATCTGGCCCAGAATGAGGCCTTGACTCCCACAGCTTCTACACTGCTGTAGGAATTCCAGGCATCTATAAATACAGGTCATGATGAAGGTAAGGAATGAGGACCCAAGCAGGAACTGCAAAGCAATCAAATAACGTTAAAAAAAAATACAAGAGTAGGTAGCAGAAATGTCTTAAAATATTTATCCAGAGAGATACTTCCAGTATAAATTAATTGTTGGGTTCTCAAGATGCTACTAACAACTACAGTCAGTGCGGTAGTCGACAGAAATTAAAACGTGGCTTGGAGCTGCTTCAGTCTCCACAGGTCTAGCCATTCACTGGGCTGAGACCTCAGGCACTGCCTCGCTGGGAAGTACCAGAAGCCAGGGTTAGCGTCTGGTTCATGGGAGAGCTCACAGCTACAGCCCATAAAGACTGTGGAGAACACGAAGGGAAGATGAAAGAAGGGAGGACATGAACAACCTAAGTGGATGCCTTTAGCTTCCCACTGACACAACCCTGCTGATTCAAAGATCGGATTTATTACCTCACACTGATAAAAGGCAAAAAGCCTAATGGGTTGGCAGCCCTGTACAGTGTGTGTGGGGGGGGTGGTGGGGGATACTAAGAGTGTCCATGTTCTTGCTAGTCCAGTTTCTAGAATCTACTGTGCTCCCTGCCCATTGTCCTGTATCACTCTGACCTCTTCTTCCATCAATATAACCACCTGCCCTTCCTCCCACACTTCTACTCTCCTACCCTTACCAACCCCACACCCTCATGGCCCCACACACCCGGATCAACTGCCACGTTACCTTTCCCTCTGAAACACACACACACACACGAACGAACACACGCACACATGCACCCTGCTCCGCTGTCATGTGACCTCTCCCTCCGACTCCCTGCCTCTGCCTTAGGAGGTCCTTGTGATCGCACTGGACACACTTGAATAAATCAAGGCCATCTCTAGAATTCAGCATCCTTCATTTACCTCATCTATCTGTAACATCTCTGCTTCTGTGTGAGGTAACACAGTCACAAATTAGAGGGGACATTTTTTTCATCCTACCAACAGTCTACTGAGGTAGACCTCCCCCCCACCGCATCCCCACGGTTCTAATAGTTTGTAACAACACACGCACACCTGCTTGTATAGTCTGAGAGTCACTGGGTCTCATCAGGTCCCAGCCTGTGGGACAACAGCATATCCTCCAGAAGCCCATTCCATTAGTGCTATGAACAGAATGGAAACAGAGCCCACCCTAGATTCCCACCCAGATCCCCACTGCCTCACAGGTAAGTCACCAGTCACCCTAGATCCCCACCCAGATCCCCACTGCCTAACAGGTAAGTCACCAGTCACCCTAGATCCCCACCCAGATCCCCACTGCCTAACAGGTAAATCACCTCCATCCTAGACTCTCCCAGCTCCCCAGAGCCACACAGAGAAGCCACCATGCTTTATATCGTCTTGGCCCTGCGGCATTTCTCAGCCCCTCCCTCTTGCCACATCACCTCTGGGCCCTGATTCAGCAGAATTACACTCAGTCCCCAGCCAGTCTCCTGCTCCCACGTGAATTCTCCAGCCGCCCTCATGATTTCCTGTGATCTCTTTAACTGCCGATTTTTCGGTCCCCAAAAGATGCCAATGGAGCCCCAAGAAATATTTACTGAAACATTTGGCAATTTGAGATATTGATCTGAAAAAAAACGAAAACCTATCAACAGGGATTGCCAATCACAGAGACTAACAAATCGGGGTGGGGTTTGAGTGAATCTCACCTGTCGCTTGTGTCAGTCTTTTAAGAACTTCTGGGCTGGAGAGATGGCTAAGTGGTTAAGAGCACTGACTGCTCTTCCAGAGGTCCTGAGTTCAATTCCTAGAACCCACATAGTGGCTCCCAACCATCTGTAATGAAATCTGATGCCTTCCTCTGCTGTGTCTAAAGACAGCTACAGTGTGCTTATATATAATAATAAATAAAATAAATCTTTTTTAAGAGAAGAACTTCTACTAGTTTGGTAAATTAAATCATGCAAAATGGTGTCTGAATTGTATTTGTAAACACGGAGTTCTGAGAAGGTAAATCAGGAGACTCAGCACCTCCTCTGCCTGGCCTGAACCCATCACTGCCCCCAAGTGGCAGATGCTGACAGTGACTCCAGCTAACAGAGGACTCCTTAGCTCTTTTCTAACCGTGGCAGATGCCTAAGGAGGGTTAGGAGTTACACCTCGACCCCCATTGCCTCGGCAAAAATCTGGGGTTCTGGTGATTACCATGACTTTCGTGCCAGAGCAAGAGCTAAGAAAACAGACCCCAAACTACTTGGGAACGACACCATAGAAATTACTCTTCCTTTTTCTTTCTTTCCTTCTTCCTTTCTTTACATCCCATTCCCCCTCCCCCACACCCCCACCCTTCACTCCACAAGGATGTCCTCACCCCACCAGACCTCTAAACTCCCTGTGGCCTCCAGTCTCTTGAAGGTTAGGTGCATCTTCTCTGACTGAACCCAGACCCGGTGGTCCTCTGCTGTATATGTGTTGGGGAGGGGGTCTCATCTCAGATGGCGCATGATCCAGTGTCTGAGAGATCTAGGGGCCCAGGTTAACTGAGACTGCTGGTCTTCCTACAGGGTTGCCCTCCTCCTCAGCTTCCTTACCTTTTCCCTCATTCAACCACAGGGGTCAGCAGCTTCTGTTCACTGGTTGGGTGCAAATATCTTCATCTGATTCTTTCAGCTGCTTGTTGGGTCTTTCGCAGGGCAATCATGATAGGTCCCCTTTTGTGAGCACCCCATAACCTCAGTAATGGTGTCAGGCCTTGGGGCTTCCCCTTAAGCTGGATCCCCCTTTGAGCCTGTTGCTGGACCTTCTTTCCCTCAGGCTCTTCTCCATTTCCATCCCTGCAGTTCTTTCAGACAGGAAGAATTATGGGTCAGAGTTTTAACTGTAGGATAGCAACCCCATCCCTCACTTGTTGCCCTGTCTTTCTGCTGGAGGTGGGCTCTACAAGTTCCCTCTCCCCACTATAGGGCATTTTTACCTGGGGTCCCCCTCCCCTTTGAGTCTTGAGAGTCTCTCACCTCCCAGGTCTCTGGAACATTCTGGAGAATCTTCCCAATATCCTACCTCCCAACATTCCATTCTTTCTGCTGGCCCTCAGGTCTCCAGTCCTTTTCCTCCACCCAAAACCAGATCATGTTTCCTCAACCCAACCCTCACCTGCCCCATCCCTTTCCTTCCCAGGTCCCTCCCTCCCCACTTGTGATAGTTTTCTTCGCCCAAGTGGGACTGAGGCATCCTCACTTGGGCCCTTCAGCTTGTTGACTTTTTTGAGTTCTATGGATTGGATCTTGGGTATTCTGTGCTTTTAATGCCTCCTTTAGAATCGAAGGAGATGTGATGATATACAGAGTTGCTGCCAAGGTTACTTAAGACTGTGTCTTTAAGAGGAGCCTAAGTACAGTCATCATCAGAGAGGCTTCATGTAGCAATTGATGCAAAAAGATACAGAGACCCACAGCCAAACGTTAGGAGAGATGGAAAATCCTGCTGAAGATGGGGAGGAAGGGTTGTAGGAGTCAAGCAAACCATAAGAAAACCTGCAGATTGAATTAATCAGGGCCCAGAGGGGCTCACAGAGACTGCATGGAGAACCAAGGAGCCCTACATGGTCTGACCTGGGCCCTCTGCATAGGTGTTATGGTTGTGAAGCTTGGTCTTCTTGGGGAACTTGTAGCAGTGGGGGCAGGGGCTGTCTCTGACTCTTCTGTCTGTGATTGGGACCCTTTTCCTTCTACTGGGTTGCCTCATCCAGCCTTGATATCATGGTGGCTAAACTTATTTCGACTTGATGTGCCATGTTTGACTGATATCCCTGGGAGACCTGCCTTTGTCTGAAATGGAGGAGGAGTGGATGGGGGAGGTGGGGATGTAGTATATAAGAGAGGAAGACATTTTTAAAAGATTGTGTCTTTAAGAAATAAACCTTACTTTTGTATTTTAACCATATATAATGACCAATCACCACACCTCTATGCAATGGCGGTCTGAATAAGGCAGTGTGTTCTGTGCCCCGATTCAGCTAGTAACTGCTAATGCTGATTTGTGGTCCCATTCCCTACACTCCAGGGTCGAGTCCATATAGGAGGACACAGACATTCCATTTTGTTTCAGCGCTGGGGTTCCTGGCTGCAAGGATTTGGTCTTATCCTCAGCAAGACACACGGAAAGCTGGAAAATGAATGCATAAGAAACACAATACATGGTATGTTGTCATTAGTCTTGTGTGATTATTCTCTGTCCCTGTTTCAGGGGCTGGAGTCAGGGGCAGAGGGAAGAGGATGGGAGTTCAGACGTCCCTGACAGAAAGAGCGAGCCACCCCATCCATCCCAATGTTGTTTCTGTTCCAGATCATGTTGGGAGGCCATATGCCTCCTCTGAGGTACTTCACAGCAGTCTCGGATCCTTAACCACCAAGGAACGAGATAAAAATGCTGCTAAACAAATATTAAGATGGTGTTTTATTCGGGTGGGGTTCTATTTCTTTTTGTTTCTTTTTAATTTTAGAGTATTTAAACTTTTTAATTATTGTTTCTACCTCTGCTGTTCATGTCTACTTACCTTACAATATAATTGGAGAGTGCAGCTGATAGAACTTAATGCTTGGCAAAAGAGATTGACATGTCATCTTTAAAAGTAATTATTTATGTGTATGAAGGTGTGCCTGTGTGAGTGTCTGAGTGTTTGTGTGTCTGTGTGTGTATGTGTGTATGAGTGTCTGTCTGTGTGTCTGCCTGTGTGTGAGTGTCTGAGTGTTTGTGTGTCTGTGTGTGTGTGTGTGTGTGTGTGTGTGTGTGTGTGTGTGTGTCTGCATGTACGTATTGCATCAGGCCATACAGGAGGCCATGGAAGTCAAAAGAAGATCTCAGGTCCCTTGAAACTGGAGCTACAGGCATTGTGAACCATCATATGGTGCTGGAAAGAAAAACTAGTGCCTCTGGAAAAGTAACCAGTGTTCTTACCCACTGACCCTTCTCCCTAGCCCTTTCTGTATTTTTTTTTCCTACTGCCCAGATCTGATTATCTATTTTAAATGTTTCCTGAGTGTTTTTAGAAGGTTAGGTTCCTAGATTGTATACAATTCATACATATAACTTAATCTTTCAAGTGTTCCCATTCTCCTGAGACAGTTCCTCAATTTTTAAAGATATTCTACTTATATGTTATTTTTGTCTCTCTGTGTGTGTGTGTGTGTGTGTGTGTGTGTGTGTGTGTGTGTGTGCCTGTGTGAATTTGCATGTACCTCATGCATGCAGGAACCCACACAGGGGGTCTTCAGATTCCCCGGAGTTAAATTACAGATGATTCTTAGCTGCCATCTTGGTGCTGGGAATAGAACCCAGGTCCTCTACAAGAGCAGCTCCTGCCCTTAACCACTGAGCCATCTAACCAGCCCCTATATCGTTGCTGTTTTCTACCTAATCCTATAACTGTTGGTGGAAGCATGCTAAATTCTAAGGCCTTTGAGTACTGTCAGTTTCCACTCATAGACCCAACACGAGGAGTTTTCAGTGTGTAAGTTGAGTTCACAGTGGCTCCTCACTATTGTGCCTCGAGTGTGGCTTACACTGCTGTCCTAAGGCTCTTCTTTAAAACTTACCTTACTTGAAATGAGAATAGCCATTTCTTTTTTCCATCCCCCAATCTTTTTTTTCTTTCTTTATTTTTTTCTCCATCTTTATTAAATTGGGTATTTCTTATTTAAATTTCAATTGTTATTACCTATCCCGGTTTCTAGGCCAACATCCCCCTAACCCCCACTCCCCTTCTACATGGGTGTTCCCCTCCCCATCCCAATCTTTTTGTAACTTACCATTTCTAATTAGTTTAAAGTAGTTTCCTCTGATACCTCAGAGGAACACACTTGAAGATGTTGTGTCTCCTC